>NW_015557069.1:312127-315206 GCF_001515605.1 Sinocyclocheilus anshuiensis
GTCCTTTCACAAACACACACATTTAGTAGGGGAAAATATATCATACAAATCAGCTGAAATACATTTGCTTTAAATTACTTTTTGACTGGTAATCTGGTGAAGTTGAAACTGTTCAGTAACTCAAAAGGAGACCATCTAGAAAAGCTAGTAAAGAGGTTTTGCCTCAAACACTTTGTTAATAAAGACAAGTTTTATATTAGAATAACTTTAGATTGTTATTTGGTAATACACAAGCATGTTAACCGCACTTTTTTGTTTGAAGTTTTATAGTTTAGCAGCCAGAGACTCACCGCGCCTTCAAAATAATCCAACTAAGGTGCATAGACCAAAAAAAAGTTTCCCAAAGGTGAAGATCTTGAAAAAAGTCCGCACACTCAAACGTCAAAGCATCACAAGCGAGATGAAAACAATATAAGCAATTTACTGAATGAAACAAAAAAGGAACTTATGATAAAATAATTTCATGCGTCTAAGTGATTGCGTTTTATCTTATCTATCTGTAGTGCTTTTATGATTTCTGTATTTAAGCAGTTCTGTGATATGAGGCAATGTGAGAACTTTATAAACCATTTTTTTAAAATATGGTTCATTAAGAGGTTTAAGTTCTGGCACTCATAGACATGAAGAATCAGCATGTGAATCTCAGCGATGGTGACAAAATATTCGGATAATTTTGATATGATTTTTGAGCGTCACAAAACAAGGCAGTAAAAAGTCACAACAAAAATAAAAGCAAATAGTAAGAATAAAAGAAAATCCTAAGACAATGCAGCGGCATAATTTATTCATGTCGCAATGCATGCTGGGAGCCATGGATGAGTTATGATTGCTGCACCCAGAATGCAATGCAACATGAATCTGTCTGATGATCGTCACCATTGTTGAGATTCATATGCTGATTCTTGATGTCTGTGTGTCTAAACAGTCCAGGTGTTTTTAACTGGTGTACGAAATGTTTTTTAAAGTTCTTTGTCTTTGTTTAAAGGTCCCATGACATGCTGCTGTTTGGATGCTTTTATATAGGCCTAAGTGGTCCCTAGTACTGTATCTGAAGTCTCTTTCCCGAAATTCAGCCTTGGTGCAGAATTTCAGCCACTACGAGCCAGTCACGCAGCGTCATACAAAAATAAAGGATTACAGTAACGGATGCAAGTGTTAATGCGGTATTCGATCCATGATATATATTTTTTTCCGTGTGTATCCTAGAACGGGAAGTCTGCGTGATCACCCACATACAATAGCACTGGTAGGCTATTGCACAACATTCAGTGTCATCTGCCACTCAAATACAGATGTGCAGGGTACGAACTACGGGGGAGCTATAGGGGGAGCTCGGCTCCCCTTAATAAGACATGGGCTCCACTGAAAACGATTTGTGAAATTTTGGGGGGTCTCAAAAAATATTGACAATGTGTTATTTTGACGTGCAATTTCAGTTTTGGCAATTATGTATTGTGCCTGAGTTGTTATAGGTCTGCGATGTCTAATTGAACGGGGGAATTATGGTATTCTTCTGTAGCCTGACGACAAGTAACTTTAACCGTTGTTCATGTGAACTCAAAGACAGCCTGATGCTCTGTATATAGACTATTTGTGGGTGGCCGTTTGTTGTTTCACCTATCAATTCGTGTCAATAAAGTATAATAGGGTAAATCCTGTATAGTGATTTATCCTATATAGTGCTTGCATAAAGCAAGTAGTGCATACACTTGTAGCTGTTGTATATTAATGTTAAAAAACCTCATAAAGCGAAATTTTCATTCCATGGGACCTTTAAAGTGCAGTTGTGATCAATAACAAGCTATATTACACATCACCACTGATGACATAAGTCAATCAGGCTATGCATGACAAGTACATCAGTATCAAAAAATGGCCAACAAAACTTCATCACATGCTCTGTTTTTTTTTTTTTTGCCATAACAAACATGTTTCATAAACACAGTTAAATCCAACAAAGAAAAACTAATGTAAGAAAGTCAAGGGTCAAGAGCCCAACTAAAGCAAACGCTTATCTTCACAACGGTGACTTCAATTTGTATTCTTTTCATTAACATTAACATCTAAACCTCTGTTAATTCTTAATAAGAAATTTTTAGATACATGACAAACGTAACTTTAACCGTTGTTCATGTGAACTCAAAGACAGCCGGATGATTTGTATAGACTATTTGTGGGTGGCTGTTTGTTGTTTCACCTATCAATTCGTGTCGATAAAGTATAATAGGGTAAATCCTGTATAGTGATTTATCCTATATAGTGCTTGCATAAAGCAAGTAGTGCATACACTTGTAGCTGTTATGTATCTTTGTAAGGCCTCTTTTGAGGCACGCGCAAGTGCACGAACCCAACCCCAACCCCACAAGTTTTACTGACACATACCACTTGAAAACCGGCTGTCCAAATGACACACAGCTGAGCTGTCCAACTTTCATTGGCATGTGTCAGTGGAGAGTGGCACGTGTCAGTAAAACTTGTGACGTGCCGATGGACTGCGTCATGTGTCATTGTCATTTGTCACGTACATGTCGCAACTAAGTCTATAGAGGATGCAATTGTGATGCGATATCCTAAACAAATAGCCTAATTTAGTGATTAAACGTATTTGCAAGTCGGTTATACTTTCTCAAATATGTCTTGAGTTTATGGCACATCTGTTTTTGAGTGGCATGTGGACGCTGTCAGTACAAGTAACATTGGCCAGCGTAAGAATAACCCAAAAATGTTGACAGTTGAGGAAGATCCACAGGTGGTGTATTAGTTTGTGAGTTAGACGGTAGTGCATCTGCAAGCAACTAATCAGAGTCTAATATTGAAATTAATAAACCACAGATGATGTACAAGTTGCACTTAGTCTACAATAACAACTCACTGTAAAAAATTGTGCCGTTAAATAACAGTAATTTCCTGGCAGCAGGGTTGCCAGTAAGGTACTGTTAATTTACAGCTCTCAACCGTTAATTTACAACTCTTAATTTTTACGGTGTTTTACCGTAATTCTACCATGGAAATTAACTCCGCTCCCATTGCTTCAAACAGTTCGAGTTTAAAAACTAGCATTCAGACAATATTAGTACTG
>NW_015557069.1:316634-325206 GCF_001515605.1 Sinocyclocheilus anshuiensis
TTAGAACGAGCCGTTTTAGGGGGGCGTGGCAGAGTCTTAACTTTGATAAAGAATATCTCTTTGGTTTTGAGACTTATAGTCTTTGCAACTTCAGGGATCTTATCTATGCACAATCAGCTTGTAACACTCCAAAGAGAAAGGAAAACTTGAAATCGCATCATATGACCCCTTTAAATAAGGGAGACATGCAAAATGTGCAGAGCAGGGTGTCACCAGGACCAAGATTAAGGACCACTAATCTAGAGTTTCATGACAGAACTTTGTATGGTAACAAGGTATTGCGGCAATTTAGGGTAGAGTGGGGTGAGATGAGCCATTTTTTAACTTTTGTGGTCCTCAAGATAAGGGAAAAGGAGGCAGAAGTATAATGAAAGTATCTAAAGTAATCTAAGGATGCACCATCTGGGTGTAAACTGATTATCTGTCTGAATCAGATTCAAATCCACATGAAATTTTAGAGATAATTTACCTCTTTTAAAAAAAAAAGTATGTTAATAATCAAATTTCCTTTTACAAACAGTCACATGACTCGGAAAACAGTCTAACATCATGGTCTAACTACACTGTAAAAATTGTGCCGTTAAATAACAGTAATTTACTGGCAGCAGGGTTGCCAGTAAGGTACTGTTAATTTACAGCTCTCAACCGTTAATTTACAACTCTTAATTTTTACAGTGTTTTACCGTAATTCTACCATGGAAATTAACTCCGCTCCCATTGCTTCAAACAGTTCGAGTTTAAAAACTAGCGTTCATACGATATTAGTACTGTGAACTTATTTCATTTGAGTCCACTGAGAAGGAATATTTCTTAGTATAAAACTGCAAACACTTAATGTGTAACAGCAAAATAACTAAAAACATGACTTTAACTCAAATCATTGCAGTTCACTGTTAGCTATAGCACACGTGTGAGATGAAGTAACAAAGAGATCATTACTGTGTCAACAACTCCACAGTTACTGCCTTTAAATAAAGCAGCAGAACATCCGTGTTTGTGGCTCATCATTGACTGAAGCACAAGCTCTACTCTCCAGCACAATGGTGACCTACAAAACTACATTAACAGATCTCTCTTGTGCAAAAACACATTAATACAGTTCAGTTAAATATTTACTCTCCTTATCAGTTCATGACTTTGCATAACTTTTTTTCTATGGATGTTCACAAATATTTCAGTCAAATTAACTTTTTTCATTTGGTAAATCTGACTCTTACGTTTTACAGTATATTGCTGTTTTTTCCTGGACTTAACGGCAACAAACTGTAGAAAAACAGTTATTTACTGGCAACCGTGCTGCCAGTAAATAACTGTTTTTTTACAGTTTGTGGCCGTAAAATAATTACAGTTTATTACTGTTAAATTACATTTCATGCTGTTTTTTTTCCATCTTACATCTTTAACCCTTTAAACCCCACAACAAAATCCTCAGTTTTAAATGAACACTTATAATGTGTCCACACTACAGAGTGAAGCAGTGCTGAAGTTAATGAGATAATTCTGTGATTAATTAAGTGATGATTGTGCATTAGTGATGAACAGCTGCTGTTAACAAGCAGAATCACTGAAGAAACGAGAAACACAAGAACCACAACTGACTTCAGCCACAGCCTGATGGAGATCAGTGTTTGCTCTTGAACCTTGATTTTTTAACATGATCTTTAATCGGCTGTTTTAACCATTGTGTTTTTCAACACATTTGTTGGGGTAAAAAAGGGCCAAAGCACAATATGTAATGCTGTTGTTTGTGATTTGCAAACGATATTACCATCTTTAAAAAACAGGTTCGCTGATTTTGTCCATAGTCTGTTTTTACACTAAAGCGATGGTAACATATTAGGACAAAAGAACAAGCAGCTTATTATGAAAAATCATACACATCACTCACAAAAAAAAAGTGCTATAATATGCTATGAAACACACACATGAAGAATCAGCGTATGAATCTCAACAACGGTGACAATCAAAAAAATTAATACACAGATCGACATCACAAAACACGCTACTAAAACTCAACACAAAAGCAAAAATAAAAGCACCTAGTAAGAATTAAAGAAAATAAGTGGACAATTCAGCTGCATAATTTATTCATGCCGCAATGCATGCTGGGAGTCATGGATGAGTTTTTTCCTGCGCTGGTACCCAGCATGCATTGCAGCATGAAGCTTTCGATTGTCACCATTGTTGAGATTCATACGCTGATTCTTGATGTCTCTGTGTGTCTAAAAGATGCCATAATTTTAAAGCCTTCGAACATAAAACGTTTTCAAACTCCAATATAATTGTCTATCGTCTCAGCTTGCAGTGTCATATAGCTAGCTTAAATAACATGAAACAAGTGAAAACCCACACTATAGTTTTAAAGACCAGCCACTGAACAAGATCAGTGAATCAAACCACAAAATGATGATTACACCATCACCAATAATTAACCAGAACCATTTAATAACAATTTTTCTACACTTGTACTGCTATAACAGATGTGCGTTACAAACACAGTTACAGCAACCACACAAGCTAGCATTAAAAAGTGAAGGGTCAAGAGCCCAACTAAAGCAAACACTGATCGCCACGATGGTGAGGTCAAACAAAACGAATAGGAATTATTGATAAATTATTATAATTATACATAACAAATATAACCATTTCAGCAATAACTGTGAGAGGAGTTTAGGGAGTTACAGGATTTTTCAATTGCGTTTACTGCGTAAATAAATTATAAAACAATTAACAGATCATTATACTGTAAAACGTAACAAATTCATTATATAATATATATATTATATAACGAAATTACTTACTGAATATACCTATTACTGAAACTATTACTGAACGTTCATTGTACTTTAACACAAGTCATACGAACTCAGTAACTGATTATAAGAGAATGAGACATATCATAAAATAATAAATAACCAAGCTGGGGGGGGATTATACAAGATTAAACATTGAAAGTAATTTGGACTTTTTATAGACTTATTTTTTATGCCCATCAAAGACAAATCATATGAAATTTGACACTAGCAGGTTCTTCTTACCCAAAATTTTGCATTTGTGTAGGCTAGTGTTTCCCAACCAGGGTGCCGTCTGTCGAGGGCAGGGGTGCCGTGTAAAAAAAATCCTTTTTTAATATTTTTAAATTGTTTTTTTTACGGGATTGTACTGTTGTAATGAAAAACAGGATGTTACTGTCAGAATATGGCCATTTTTTTACAGCAATTTTTTACAGTGTACAAATACATGTAAAATACAGATATAATTTAAATATTTGGCAACTAGTTCTCATCTATGGTGTTAATATTTCAAAAATAATTTTATAGAAACTATGTAACAAGAATACATTTTATATTGTTTACATATGTATAAAAGCCTACATTAAAAATCTGTCATATAAATTGGTCTCTTCAATAGAAATTAGCCTACTGATTGCCACCATTGATGGACAAATTTTTTTAATAATATTAAAAATATCTGTATGACATTATATTCTGCAGTTCTTTCCTGTTGTACCGAATATCTATACTTTTCAAATTATCACATCGAAGTTAGAAATTCAAATATTGTGACAAAATTAATTTTGTAGGGTGCCACAAGTTTTCTTTTCTTTTTGTTAAGATGTTAAGTTAGTTATCTTACCCAGTAAACGACCTGTTGCTCGCCATGATACAACCTCACTCGCTCTTCTGTCAGACTGCAGCGGCAGTGGCGGGGATTCCGGGAAACGTAGTGGGCGTGGTCAACCTATGACTTCAATCGAGAGTGACCAATAGAAAAAGGCCTTTCATCCTGGTGGGTAGAGACCGCCCACTGAGACACAGTTTAACTCGCAAGCAAAACTTTTCAACTTACAAACAAGTTTTACACCCGCAAAAAAAGACGGCAGAAACGAGAGCCACGTTTGTGGTATCGCGATGAAAAGTGTTTGAAGTGCACAAAGAAAAATAAAGATTTTCTAAGATTTATACGCACTACAAATAATTTTGTTATCAATTTCTTTATTTTTGAGCCTTTAGAATACTTTTTTTTTGCAGTCTTTTATTTTTTAATTACACAATAATTAGTTTTACTCTCAAACACAGAATGTTTGTTTGAATAATAAAGTCACAAAAATAATTCCATAGGGGACACGCATGATTCAACTCTAAAGTCATTCTCTTGCTGCCAGGTCTCAACCAAACAGAAGAAATCAAACTTACGATCATCCACAATGTCACTGATGAAGAGACCCTTGTTAGAGAGTGAACGTATATTAAAAAGTCCAACTTTGAGCTCATTCCCACCCAGTGAAGAGCTAGCCGATCTGGCTAAGCTAGCCAGGACGCTCTGGTCAACAGTCCGCCGAGTATTCCTCACTGCTCAGGGAGCTGAAGTCCAGAATGACCGTATAACCTTCAAGTCATCATACCTGAAACCCCGTCAAGACCCACGATGGATATATTTCGGGCGGGGACGATGAACAATGTCCTGATGGAGGCAGAGCGAAGGCGGAGGCTCAGCAGAGTAGCACCGCAGCTGGTAGAGCTCGGTCACTGTATATAGAAACAGTGAGGTCGCCGAGTGGAACAGTGACAATAGAACAATCCAAACGATGATGAAAAAATGGTAAGTCCACATCGTGTCAGTCAAAACGAAGTTCAACAAAGGTAGAAAACACCGGAGAGCAGCGGCAGCCAGTCGCGCCAGCGTTCACTCAACCGGAACCGTCCAATTTTGTTGATATTGTGAGTGCACACAAATACAAGTAGACCCTTTGCAGTTCCCAATGATGCATTAATAATAATTAAACACTTTGTCGTCAGAGTTGGTATGTGGCTTTATCAGACAATTGCACTTAACATTTTATGAAAATCAAGCTCAAATGGAGTTAACAAGGTTTTTGACCAGTGAATGACGGCATATGCACAGGATACTTAAAACGTAGCCTACAAAAGTAGCCTATGGTTACAACTAGACGGCAAAAGCTATTCCCCGCTCTTCAAACACACAAAAAACAGTAGCCTTTATAGACATAGTGTTTTAGTGAAGAAAACGCTGTACTTATTCAAACATCATTTATTATTTACCCTTGCACTGCGAACAAGCCGAGATCTGTCTCCAGGCTCCGCGGCGCTTTGTTCTGAATGGAAGCAGGGTGAAGTTAAGAGGTTTTGCTGACAGTTTGAGGATCCACAGCGTTAAAAAGTTTAGTGACAAGCTCTTTTGAATACTTTTCATTGGTTAAATATTTGCAAAATATAATAGAGAGTTTGGATTTTCCACGGCACACCTGACTGGGCTAGGGTATGGCGACTGCCATACTCTGCCATAGGAAACGCTGCCCCTGGGACAAAGCCAAATGATTATCAATGTACTTATTCACATGTACGTTTATCCAGACGCTTATCCACACGTACGTTATCCAGACACAAAGTAAAAAAATCCTTTCTTTGCTACATCGCCGCCACGCCTCCACGCAGTTTGAGCGCAGCTCCGACACGTGACCGTGACGTCTAACGTCTCATATCTTACGTCTGACGCCTGAATACTATGGGATTTTGGCCAGACGGCTGGCGAGCGTATACACGTTAGTTCTCCTCTCAGTTTGCTTAGCAATCAGCAAAAAGTGCATAAAGCACACCCCATACACTCCAGCGCGAGAGATGGCGATATACACGCCCCCGTGTAAAAGAATTGTTGGTTTGTGTGCATGCGCACCTACCTTACGGAAGTTTTGAACCTAGCTTACTAACCTAGTACCTGAAATTTACAGTGTATAATCACGCGGTAATTCTGCTCTACTAATGATCGACGCCAAATTTCTGTTTGGTTTTACTGTTTAGAATAGGTCAAATGTGGGTCATTTTAAGCCGGCCATAAACACACGAAAGCGTTGACCGTTTTCCGTACACAACAGCGCGAGAGTCGTGCTGCCATGCCATCCGCTGAAGCAGCGCCGAAGAAAAAAACTCATTCGCTTCGCTAGGATGGAAGAGGGCATTGACCGCGACGAGCAGGAAGAGGATACACTTTTCGACAAGCGTAAAGACAATAAGAAGGGATTGAAAAGCGCTCTGAAGGGGGGCAAAGGGGTGCTGCTGAACCCGGGGTCTGATCAGGTTGATGTAGTACTACCCGGACGAAGCCAGTGCAATACTGGGGCATGCTGGCGATGGCTGGTCAGCCTTGCAGGTTATTTGGGCTAGAAGTGGGTTACACATAGCCGGACTATATCGGGTCTATAGTTAACCGAGACGTTGAAATGACGGCTATTGCTTGCTGGGTATGTTGCCTTGTATATCTAAAAGTGCACTTTTATTTGTTTTAAACCTAGCCAAACACAGTAGACTTTAATTATATCTATTTATTGTGAAATTACTACATTTCAGTCTCAATCCATGTTCATTTTTACCGCGAACAATGCGCTGTCACTTTAATTCAGCGCGTGCAGCACAGCAAAAATAGACTTGGTGCGTAAACGATCGCTGCACTGCTGCAGACGCGCCGCACCTGGAACGCACTGACGGACCGCAACCGCGTGCAGTGTGAAAGCTCTAATCCGTTAACATGGGTGCGTAAAAAAAAAGGCAACGCACACGCACTGCAGACGGAGTATGTGTGAAACAGACATAAGACCTGATGCACGGATCCCATATAATGATACACATCACATCCGATTTCTTTTTCAGCTGTTTTCATTAACTTGAGACATAACTGACTGCGTTTAACGGAATGATCGTCGAGATGGGTATTTTGTCATAATTTTATGTGTATGTGTCTGTTCAGAGGATTCAGAAGAGGATTCAGTTCGGTGTTCGCGCGCCGTCTGAAACGCGTGTGGGCGCTTCATGTGTGTGCGGCTGTGCGCGTAGACAACAGCACGCGAGTAACGAATCGAGTTCCCTTTCGCTTTTTCTCTCTGTAATTGTTTAAAAAATGATATTTAGACACATGATACTGTTTGGTTACCTTATTCATGTGCCATTACATAGTATGTGCAAGGTACCTGATTACCGTGGTATTAGCATGGTACTATGCAGACAAAACCATGTACGCAGTCGGGAGGCTGATATTCGCTCAGGCTGAGTATAGTTTGGTAATGCAGTACTACACATCCCACAATGTTAAAGTGTGTGATTAGTAGAAAAATTGCAGAAATATCTAATCTAAAGCACATTATTTATTTTTAAATGTCAAGAACTAACTTGAGCAATTGTAGATCTAGTCTCCGCAGGAGTCATGATTTATGAACAGCTTCTATGCATTCGCTATAAGTACCTTTTATTTATTTTTTTAAATACCTATTTTTTAATATTATTATTTATAATATCATAGTATTGTTTGAAGTATCTTGAAGTACCATGTAAATGCTGGGGTATATAAATATGGAAGTACCATCTAATGTCATGACTGTACCTCTGTAAGATATCTATCCATTTTTTCATATGCACATGTTGGAATGTGCACATTAACTGTCGTATATTTGTATATGTATGTATTTGTTTATATGGTATATTTATAGGGAATGGCCATCTCTGTATTGGGCCCTACCTTCGAAGACCTGGCTGTCAATGTCAACAAGAACATCAGTAATTTATCCTATATACTTGTGGGTCGTTCATCTGGATACATTGGAGGTTCCCTGTTAGGAGGGATCCTGTTTGAATGTATGAATCCCCATCTGCTTTTGGGTAAGGCCTATAGACTCCATAGACAAAAGGACTTTGTGTTAATTGAAAGAGCCATTTTAATATTTAACTTTTGTAAATCATTTACTTATGAAAGTGTTATAACTGATTATAGGAGTTGGTCTAACAGTTAACCATATGGACTCATAATGCAAAGGTTGCAGGTTTGGGGAATCTGCAATCCTTGCACTATCACCTGATTAAGATGATTAAACTTAATCTAAAATTTAATCTAAAGATTTTAGAGCAGAGATTTATTTTGGGGTGAACTATTTCTTTAAATTAATCAAAAAGAGAAAGGAAAAGCACAGAAAGGGCAAAATAAAGAGAAGGCTACAGAGAAGCAGATTAAATTGCCCAATAAAATATCCCTGTTACTTTTCTACAAGCTATCATGTATGAGTTAGTGACTGTTGTCTGAGGAGCCATGTCTCATAGTTTGTTTTGTGTTAGGACCCCACAGATTTGTAGATTTATTTAGCTGAAATATTTTAGAAACTTCAAAAGTAATGGCAGTTACAGGACATTTACATACAGGACATTGGAGTGTGTTCTCCCCTTTTTGTATTTGTATTTTCTTTTCTTTTTGTTTGGATACATGATGTGTGATATTACAAAGTATAATTAGTGCTTCGTTACTCACAGTTGATTTATATCTGCAGGCTTCTCATTGTTAATCACAGCATTTGGGATGTCTGGTACTCCTTTCTGTAAAAAGGCTTGGCTGCTCACTGTTTTGATGTCTGGTGTGGGGGTGTCAGTGGGAGTTTTAGATACAGGTAAGATAACGTGCCTGGTGTAGACAAGGCGTTATAGTTTAATTCCAGCATTAAGCAATTAACAGTAAGAATTTTAGTAGTATTAAGCATTGTGGATGCTCTGTGTGTGTGTATATATATATATATATA
>NW_015557069.1:325426-326103 GCF_001515605.1 Sinocyclocheilus anshuiensis
GTGCAGAAACCCTTGTTGGCAAGCACAGAGGTAAGACGTTTTTTGTAGTTGGTCACCAGGTTTGCACACATCTCTTGGTCTTTTAGATTTTGGTCCACTCCTCTTTACAGATCCACTCTAAATCCTCAAGGTTTCTTGGCTGTCGTTTGACAACTTGAAGTTACAGCTCCCTCCACAGATTTTCTATTGGATTGAGGTCTGGAGACTGGTTAGGCCACTCCATGACCTTAATTAGTGCTGGGCGGTATACCGGTTCATACCGAATACCGGTTTTTAGTTTTGTTATGATATGAATTTTGAAAATACCGCAATACCGGTATATGTCACTTAAACAACGTTCGGAACGCGACACTGTTTGAAAGGGGAGTTGCACCGTGGTGAGGGAACAGCTGTATGTGTTACTAAGCGTGAAAGTTCCGAAACTGAAGCTGTAGAACTAATAGAACGTGATGACACAGAAGAACTCATCCACAATATCCACATTGACCGCCACAAATATCCACCGCCCCCTGCCATCAGCTCCCGCGTCTCACACCAAGGCCGATTGATGGTTGTTTTGTATTTCTTCCATTTTCAACAGTTGTCTCCTTTTCACCAAGCTTCTGGCTGATGGCCTTGTGCAGATCTACAATCTTGTCTCTGACATCCTTTGACAGCTCTTTGGTCTTGCCCATGCC
>NW_015557069.1:326539-333928 GCF_001515605.1 Sinocyclocheilus anshuiensis
TGCAAATCAATTTCTAACCTTTATATAATGTGTTTTTTCTGGATTTTTTGGTTGATATTCTGTCTCTATCGTTAAAATAAACCTACAATAAAAATTACAGACCCTTCATTTCTTTTTAAGTGGGCAAACTTACAAAATCAGCAGGGGATCAAATAAATATTTTCCCCACTGTGTATATATATATATATATATATATAAAAACAAACCTTTATAGGTGCTACTGTAACAGACTTTCTGGTTGTCAACAGGCGGTAATGTTCTTATACTGAATATGTGGGGAGAGCAGGCTGGACCTCACCTGCAGGCTCTGCACTTTAGCTTTGCTGCTGGAGCCTTTGCCTCTCCAATCATAGCCAAGCTGCTCTTTGGCCAGCATTCCGACAATGCCTCCATTTACACGGATCTAGCATCTGGCCATGCATCCAAGACCTTCGATGCCAGGGTTCCTTTATCCTCCCATCCAAAGAACACCACTCTAACATCCATGTGGGCCTACATTGTGATTGGTGCTTTTGTTTTATTGGTGTCGCTCATCTTTTTTTCCCTGTACTCCTGCAGTTCACCCAACTCAAATAGGGCAAAAACACCTTCAGGAAAGCAGCAGTTCTCCAAACACCACAACATACTCCTATTCCTGCTGTCCTTGTTCTTTTTTTTCTATGTTGGAAGTGAGGTGGCGTATGGTTCCTTTATATTTACCTATGGCAAGGACTATGTTGGTATGAAACCGGTTGAGGCAACAGGACTGAATTCACTCTTCTGGGGAACGTTCGCGGCTGGTCGTGGTCTGGCCATATTCTTTGCTGCTTGTCTGCGGCCAGGCATCCTGATCCTACTGAGCCTAGTGGGCACCACAGTTTCCGCACTCCTGCTGTGTCTTTTTAGTCGAAATCCCCCTATGCTCTGGGCATGCACTGCTATATATGGTGTCTCTATGTCTACCACCTTTCCCAGTGGAATTTCATGGGTTGAGCAGTACACGACTGTGACAGGGCGGTCAGCTGCAGTGTTTGTAGTGGGTGCAGCTCTTGGAGAAATGGTTCTGCCAGCTCTGTTGGGCTTATTACTGTGGCAGTTGCAAAATCAGCCATTACTGATGTACCTGGCACTTGGCACATCCATCTTCACTTCTATCTTGTTCCCTGTCATGTACAAAATAGCGTCACCAGGAGGGGACGCCACCTTGAGGAAAATGCCAGGGAGACGCACCAAGGATACTGATGAGAGTGAGTACCAGCAAGCACTGCTGGATAATGCGGAGGAAGAAGAGGAGCAGGAAAATGAAAGTGAAGCTGACCAGTGGAATGATGCAGACTTTGAGGTGATAGAAATGGATGATGCCAGCCTATTGAGTTCTCCTTCTAAAGCCTCAGTGCCTCCTGAAGTTGCAGCTAGTGCACTTGCTGCCCAATCAGTGGCCGTCCCATTGTCGCCACCCTCAAGAGACCCCACTCTGTCTAACACACTGCCCTTTTCCACAGACTCTCCCAGACGCAAACTGTTAATGTCCCTCAACAGGGAGAAGAAAGACTAACATGTTGCACTACATCAAAGAGGTCTCAGACTTTAGCCCTTAGCCAGGAACTGAGAAGTGGCAGCCTTTTTATCTTCTTGGGTGAAAAGATCACACTAGCCAGTTGATTTGGTATTTTCTAAATGCCAACTGCATGTTTGACGTTCATTACATAAAGCAACATAACCCACACCAAGCCTTTTCCTGCTCACCACGGTACAGGATTATCTTAAAGAAGCATATTGTACATAAACTGAATTGTCCTGTTATTTCAGATCAGCCTAATTATTGGACACCAACGTATATTAGGATTATATTAGGATATCAGACTATATCTCTCTCAGTTGCCTCAGATTTGCTCTCATTTGTTATTGCCAATTAATAGACCATAAATTTAATTATTCTGTACAATGGTAACCAGCACAATTCACTAGTTCACAAAGCTGTGAAATTAAGACAACCATTTTTTTTGTATTGTATGGTCAGACTCAGAATGAATGTACAAAGTTGCATTAATAATATCTCGATGCTGAAGTCTTTGTTGAAAGTCCTTTTATGTTTACAAAATATTTATTTTCATTTTTCAAATCATACTGAATGTTGATTAATAAATATTAACACAATTTTGTGATTTTTTTTTTCTCAAAGTCTGATATTAACCAGCTGTGACTTGTGTGTAAATTGTTTTTGTCCGACAAGCTTCAAGTGACGAGGTCATTTCCATTGCTCATATCAGGTAGCCCTGTTTATCGTGATGATCTTATTTGTAAGAAGTCCCACTGAACATGGCTGTATAAACATCAAATGTCTTCTACAGTGCAGCTGTTTGGACATGGCCTGTGATTAGAGGCAGCAGCTGCCGGTTTCCACAATTTTTGCACTTTTTTTCTTTGGTGTTTTTCAGATTCTGTAGTGAAGTCTCATTACTGTCCCGAGTTATTAACTGTGACCTTATTTTCATATTACCTGTAAATTGCTAGTGTCTTACTGACTGTTCCCCAGGTGCATGTCCAATAATAGTTTATGGTTCATGGAAAGCATGAACAAGCATGAAAAACATTGCAGATCTTTATTGGAAAGGGTTTAAACGAAGCTTATAGTATACCCCAAGATGATGTAAGGGCCCATTTTGACTGAAACAAGCATTTGTTAAATACATTGAATTTTATTATATCA
Organism: Sinocyclocheilus anshuiensis; assembly: GCF_001515605.1. Taxonomy (NCBI): domain Eukaryota; kingdom Metazoa; phylum Chordata; class Actinopteri; order Cypriniformes; family Cyprinidae; genus Sinocyclocheilus; species Sinocyclocheilus anshuiensis. Next base: position 329,229 of record NW_015557069.1, read on the forward strand.
GTATTAAATCTCCACCCACAAATATTCTTTAAAAAACAAAGCACCTTAAATTTTTTACAGGTTTACAAAAACATAGGTTATGTAACTCTGCTAGGTAGCACAGGTCGGTAACAATGTCTGGTTTAGAATAGAGAAAGCATTAGAAAAGTATTTTAAAAGAACACTTATGCACACAGACAATAATACTTATCAAACATATTGCAGAAGTCTAAGTTAAGGCTGATACTGACTTGCTTGTCCTCAGACTTGCCTCTGTCGAGAATGGAGACAAAACCTCCCAGCACATACATGTGAAAACATTTTTAGATTTCTTTTTCAACAGTGTTCATAGACAGAATTTTGGATAATTATATGCAAGGTTTATTTACAAAAGACTGATCTAACAAAAAAAACAAAAAAATCACGGGAGTCAAACATTGTTCGACACGAATTACAGCCAGTACTGAATCTTCTTCATTTACAAATTGCAAATCACGGGAGTCAAACATTGTTCCACACGAATTACAGCCAGTACTGAATCTTCTTCATTTACAAATTGCTACAGCACATAAGGGTTCAGTTTAGAAAGGATTATGCTGTAAATGTCTGACCTGTCAATCTGCAGAAATGTCGCCATTTAATGAACACTCTAAAGACAACTACCAAGCAAATTCAAACACAGTGCATCAAAATCAGCTTCCTCTTTTCTGTATTTAAGGCCTCTTTAGTCCCACTGCACTGCAGTACCACACACAGTCAAACAGTATAAGATGGAAACTTCAAAGACGGGGAAAAAAGCACCTTTTCAAAACATTAAACACAGAAATTGTGCTGAATGGCACAGTGTTTAGCACCAGAGTAAAATGAAAGGGGGACAGACTGCTGGACTATCAGAACTGCTCTAGCAGCTGGCGAAGATATGATCCTCGGGAAAGATGCCGATTAACACGAGACGATTTGTAGAGTACAGGGCAGTCCAATGAGACGCATGGCACTTGACGCTCAGCACTCCCACTGCAACTTCTACATACCTGTCAATCAAATCACAACAGAAGAACATAAAAGACTGACATATGACAAACATGAAACGTGTGATCTCTAGTCTCATGTAGCCAGGGATGGGCATTTTCCAAAAACGTTGCATTCGAATATTTGGGCTCATAAAAAAACGAATATTCGTTAATTTAAATGAGGTTTAATGAGAAAGACGTTATTTTTTAATTATCAAGTTTTTGTCACGATTTCTGAACAAGCATATGATTAGCCGTTACACAACAATGTTCTACAACAACGTTACGTTATCACAACGTTTTATTTTGGTTGAAAACGTTTAAACAAAACAAAAAAATACATTAAAAAAAGCATTCAAGATAAAGCAGAGCAAACGGAAAAATCAAGCAGAATGTGCCAATTACAGTACAGAACGTAGGCTACATATACTCGAGTCGGCCTATATTTATTGTGTTTACATTGTTTCACGTATTAATTCTGAGAGAAACGATCATATCCACATGCTCGGGTTAAAGTTTGTTCCTCAGTCTGATAACAATAAGAACGCGCTGACAGAGATAACGTGTGCTAACAGTTTCTTAGCGCTTTGTGTTAAACCTCTCTCCCTCGAGGAACCTTTATATATGTCTCAAGCTATCAGATGCGCTCTCTTCTCGGCTCAATCGGAGTACAGCTGCGCTTACCTGCAGTCGTGAATGCAGTGATGGGCAGCTGTCTTTCCTCAGTCGACTGTGTTTGGATTTCATGTGATTTCTCATTGTGGTGGTGATATTATGATAAATCAGTTTCACTAATTCATTTGATCAGAAGTAATTACATTTTGTCAGATCATTCAGTAAGATAATTTAGATCAACGTAAATCCAAACTTCGCGAGGCAGATGATGACATTCTGTGATCAAATACTATCAACTTGTTAACACGCTCCACAGCGCCACCCAGTGCATTTAGTTATAACTGCTCAGGATGTATCATGGATTCCCTGCATTTACGGCCAGCAAATCAACACAGTAAAATTCGAATAGTGTTTTTATTATTCGAATAATAAGTTCAGACCGAATATTCGAGTATTCGTGCACACCCCTAAGCCAGACTTTTGACTAAAGGGCCCAAATGTGGTCCCCATTGCAGCTTAAGTTTCTTTCACACAAAACATGTTTCAAAAAGTGAAAAAAAAAACACAAAAACAAAAAACCACCAAGAACAAACAAAGACACAAAAAACCCCACTGTGTTAGATCAAATCTCCACGCCAGAATTAATAGATACAGACCCGGATACCAGACCCTGTCAGAAAATATCCTCTTTGTCTAGTATCTGAACAACTAGTCAGCGTAGATGTTTAATACCCAAAACCCATTAACAGTGAGTCTTGTCTGGTACCCAAAACTGTATTAACAGAAGAGCAGAAGCAGGGGGCCGTTTTTCATACCTCGCTTAATACATCTGAGATGATTTGACATGTCAGATCTATTAATCTCGATACCTGATTTCTGGCTAATTTGGTTCTTCAAACACGTTAGTGGATTTGATTAAAATAACTGGATTAAGTTGTCTGGGATTACTCTGTGTTGACATGTTCTTTAGAAAGGGCAGATATATCGATTCTCGAAACCATGATCAGCAATGATCATGCAAAAAAAATCACATCATATAATTAAGATCAAGGAAACAGCCAGGCAGGCAAAATGACAAAAGTTCTAATAAATAAAATGTGTAACCATTTTTTAAATGATTCCCAATTATTTTTCACCATTTCAAGAGTATTGTAATTAGCAATTCATTTAATTTTGAAGTGGATTTGTTATATGTGACAGCATTAATTAAAGTTTCTTAATCCATAAGACACATCTTAACACATAACTGACTGTGTTTAAATTAACTGTGCATCATAAAAGCATTTAGAGATCTGAGAAGATTTTCAACCATCAAATGGACACCAAAAGCTTAACAAATAAATGTCAGGCTGAAGGAAACTCTATTTTGTCCATAGAAGAGGCATGCTTGAACCGAGGGTGCAACATATCAGAACAGAACAAAAGGACGAGTTTGTTCAGCAATGTCATTTCAGCAAATAAAATGAAATGAAACAGATTAACTTAAATCATAGTTATATTTGATCGTTGAAGGTCAGTAGCAAATACACCAATAAATAAAGTGAAATTAAAATAAAGTATATGTATAATTGTATGTATTTAATTATTCCAGGTTTGCTTCACATTTTGTTTATATTACCATGTGTTTTTATTTATTTATTTATTCTAAGGAATACAAAATGTGTTTTTGTTGAAGTGAGACAAGTAAAGATCATTTATTGTTGAAATCATTATCTGTCTGGTGTCACATACAGTACAGCATACAGTACATATACAATTTACTAACCAAATTTAAATGAATAATTTCAGTTAAACAACATTAAATTAAATCGCTTATTTTAATAGCCAGAGATTTCTTAAATAGTCAGATGTAAATGTAAAAACTGTGGTGACGGAATACTGGTGTTAAAGGGCTTCTATTGTGAGAACCACCCACTTGGTCAGTTTTCAGGTCATTAAAGGGTTAGTTCACCCAAAAATTTTAATTCTGTCATTAATTACTCACCCTCATGTCGTTTCAAACCCGTAAGACCTTCGTTCATCTTTTTGGGTGAACTAACCCTTTAAGACTGTCTGTCCATTTTGTTTTTACGTGCCCGTTTAGGGTTTTCTGAAATAACCTTGGAAAACACAGCAGAACATCTGCTTATGGATATCTGGCTAGTGTAAAACTTGTTGATTCTTAGAAAGTAATTGGTTCTTCTTAAAAAGTGCTTATTTTATCAATCCAGTTGAAACTTCAAGCAGGCTTAAATAAAACAGCTTACTACCAGATTCTGTATAAAGCCAGCTTAAAGCTAATCAGGGATGCTTTCCCAAAAGCAAATATTTTCGCAGTTCATTGTTACCAATATAGTTTAGCGGAACTTGCAACCATAGTTGGTTAACAATGCTTTTGGAAAATGCACCCCAGATCGGAAATGATGGAATCAGATGGTCAGTGAACAAACCATGGCCATCTAAGACTAAGGGTGCTTTCACACCTGCAGATCGATTGCTTTGTTCCGAAACAGGTATTAAAATTATTACAATGTTGCTTTTTATTCTTGGTGCGGTTCGCTTTCATATGGCAATGTTTCTAAACGGACCAAATTTGTTAATACAAAAAAGTAAACGGTTCTCTCATTGGTCAAAGTTCCACAGATATATAACGGTAGATGTTGTTATATTAATTTATCACTTTGAGCAGGTGTCCAGGATTCATCGGGAAAACATTTTTAAAATGCACATACTAGGAAGAAGAGCAATAAGACGGTATTATAAAATGAAAAAGTGCACTTTGATGGCGAAGACGTGCTCACCCACAGACATTCACAGGTTCATTTTGAAGTATTAGCAAAACAAAAAACATAATGCTTTTCACGGAACTTACGTAATTACCCATTATACACTGAGATATAGCCTGGTTCGTTGGTCCGTTAGATCGGATTGCTTTCTCACTACAACAGAACCGCTCCAGAGTTCGTTTCCAATCGCGCAAATAACCTACCATATTTCGCCGAACACAGAGGTCCCGTGATAATATTAGTCCCGTGCGAATTGGCTTCTCTGTGATTCGGCCAGCATTTGGCGGGTCGCATATCATTTTTCGAGGTTTTTGTTTGCTGTGCGCCTTTT
>NW_015557069.1:334283-357041 GCF_001515605.1 Sinocyclocheilus anshuiensis
GAGAATAAGGCACGCAACATATTTCATAGTATTCTAAGCAGTGATAAAGGCTGTGTCGATTAGCATTGCATTAGGGATATCACGATTTCTGGTATTTATTGCGATAATGATATCAATGACGATAATTCAGGGAATCCTGTTTCTTTAGAGAAAAGTATTATCATTCGTATTTTTACCCAAAATAGGGTGTTGTGAGCATTAAAGGCACAATATGTAATTTTCGCCGCTAGAGGGCGCGTATTCAAAATAAACAAAGAGACAAAAGCCCTATTCGCACGGGATTAGTATTACCTGGTGACCTCCAGTCATTTGTAATAATTACGGAGGTTGTCTGTGATCTTAATCCCGTGCGAATCGGCCATGTCTGTAATTTGTAAAGTAAAAATTCCCCCGCAAATAACCTACCATATTTCGCCGAACACAGAGGTCCCGTGATAATATTAGTCCCGTGCGAATTGGCTTCTCTGTGATTCGGCCAGCATTTGGCGGGTCGCATATCATTTTTCGAGGTTTTTGTTTGCTGTGCGCCTTTTTATCCATCTTTTGCGAAGAATGGAGCTGCGTTGGAGTGTTTGATAGTATTTTGGGTGCTGTCATCATATCGCTACATCATACAATTTGCAGAAAGAGAAAGCTGAAAAGGTTTTGAGGTTAATGTGTTACAAATAAATCAAGCATAAAGCTTGAGATATTATTTTAACCTGGTGAAATGTAAATGACACAGCGCACGAAACTATATTAGTTTCTTTTTTAAAAATCCATCTGGACCATAGAACGGGACTCTCAAAGCCTTGACATCCGGGTATCCGGGAGATAAATCAGTAAATTCGAGTAAAATCACAGGCTTCGCTTATCCCGTGCGAATGTACCACACGAAATTCAGATGTGGGGGGGTAATTTCAAAATCACACAAGGTTCCCAGATAATACTAATCCCGTGCAAACAGGGCTTTAGACAACATGACCTCTTACCTTTAGGAGCTGGTCTTGCTGGCTTTCCCAAAGCCGCAAGTCCTGGTGTAGGTGGAAAGCAACACGCTGGGGTTCAGCCCGACAACGTTCACACACTCCTAGCTGTGTCAGCTCATCACAAATCGGGCAATGCAGCGTTGTAAAGTACTGAGAGATGGTGCCTTTTCTTGTGCCCTCCTCCCCTCCTCCACTTACAGAGCTCCATGCCTTCTGTACCTATGCAGTGAATAACACCACAAACAGACATGCAGATTTTCACTGGAAATGTCTTTTCATTTAACTGTGCTTTTTAAAGGTAAAGCATAGTTTTTTGGATGTTAAAATACTTTCTCCAATTTGTATATGCTTAGTTAACTATATGATTGAATTTCATCCCCAATAAATAAATAATGTAAATACTGTGGTTCTGCTCTGCTATCAGCACAAGTTCTATTAGTTTGAACATTTTTACCAGCCAATGATGGCTCAAACAAATGCCATTTGTTGTGAGTTTGATGTGGCACTACCTGTCCTAAGCAAACTGCAGTATTTGGGAAATCAGTCATTTTTAAAAATCAACAGGGCACAGACATGAGGGGAACTTGTCTGAATAGTCGAATGCAAAACTCATGCCATTCTGTTTGAGCATCCAGACCAGCTCAACAGAGCAACACTGGCTCAAGCAATATTTGAGAACCAGACAGCAAGGGTTTTTATTATTCAGGAGAATTAACATACTAATGGTTTACTTACAGTTGTCTCTGCATATGGAACTAGTACAGGTGAAAATATTTAAATATGTAAAACATTACACATTTGCAGTCTTATAACCTACCACCAGATGGTGCCTTTATATCAATACTAGCTAGTATAATTCAGTAATAAAGGTACAAGAACTAGTTGTAGATACACCCATTTAAGGGGAATGATGTTTCAATGTCAAGCTTAATCGTTTATATTTTGCATATGCTAAAAGACAAAATGACAAATAACTAACCCTCGGCAACTCGTGGTACCAGCTGAACACATCTACTCCAATCAGGCTGAAAATTCGTGCGAGCGGTGGCAAGATCTGCTTGGTGATGTAGTAGGTTGCATTGAGGCGCAAGCTGGGGTCCTGCAGTACCTCTACAGGACGTCGAACCAGCTGTATGAGCGGCACTCCTGGCATCCCGTACACAATAACATACGGCACTCGCTCACCCACACGTGGCTCTAAACGTCGATCGTGCGCCATCATACGCCTGAGAGACAGACAGAAAAGAAAAAGCAAAAAAAAAATGAAAGAAAAATATTGGACAGCAACTTTTGTGTGTTATTTTAAAGCATTTGGATTCATCCACAATCAGAACACATAAACAGCAGCAATATTAACAAAAGAAGGAATTCCCCCTCAACTATGACTCTAATCTAATTCCAGCATCTGTTAATGGGTGTGTTGCTAGGCAGCAGCATCAGGTACAGTAAGGCAGTTCTGCAGCATGCAGACAATAAACTGAGCTCTGTCTGGAAAAACACACATATTCAAACATGCAAACCAAAAATGTCTGCACTTATTAAATACAGTGCACAACCTGTCATTTTCTACAAGTTTGCCTAGATTATTATGTAATATGGGGGTTCCTCAATTTGCATGCAAAAACTGTTTAATAAACTGTTTTTTTTTAATGAAGAATAATAAAGCATTTTGGCACAAATCAGCGCAATGACTCAATCTGTAAAAGACCTGTAAAAAGATTCATACCAACCTAAATGTGCAACTAAACTCATTCCCTGTTTTATTGGGCACTGTCAATATTAGTGACTTTTCCATGAGTTAAGCAGTATAGATGTGACAATTTGTCATCAATAACTCAATTGCAAGAAGGGCCAGAGCAGTATATTTAACCCTTGTGCGTCAATTAAAAAAAGTTACACATAGGTCCATAGTGGACAAAAATGTCCATGTCAAAAAACTGTCATAAAAATTTGACGCTTGGGAGCACAGAGTTAAGTTTGGTCTCATTTTAAAGAAGACCCATGGCAGATTATTGTTGAAGTAAAAAAAGTTTAAAAAGTGAAACCAAAAAAAAATTCTAGATGTTTAGGTTTATGAAAATGATTTATGAACGATGTTTGATATAAAATATATATTTTATGAAAAATGTTGAACTCTATACCTGCTAGAAAATCAAAGCCATAAATCTAAACAAGTTGTATTCCAAATTTGAGGTTGATATCTCAAAAAATGAGCTTTCAGTAAGATTTTGTTTGGGCGCAGTACCAAATTTTCCCCATTAGATGCCAGCAAAACTCTGCTGGTGCACACAGTGGTTGGATTTGTAGTAGAGTTTTTCTCTCTCAAATATTACAAGAACACACATTTTTTTTTTATGACACACATACAAACCACACTCCCGACATCCATACCAACACACCCACACAATTATAGCTGCATTATTTATCCAATTGGCTCTATAATATGCAGAAGCAGAAAACAGAAATAAAGCGAGTATTTTCTTTATAGGTCAAACCTGAAAAAATGGCACCATCTGGTAAAAAATAGTAAAAAAAAAAAAAAAAAATGTAAAGCCTGGCCAATATAATGAAAGCCTATCAACAAAAATTGCATAATTTTACAGTTAAATTTATTAAAAATAGCAGTTTTAATGGGTTTCAATGGGGACATTTTTGTCCTTAAGGTCCTGAGAGGAAAATTTTTTGTACCTAGTGCAAAACAGATTTATTAAAGGAAATGGAAGTGAAATAGTAAAATTCCAATAAATATACACACCTGTGCCAAAATATATGCAGTTGGCAATAACACAGGCAAAATGATCAAAAAAACTAAACTGAAAAGGACAAAAATGTCCAAAAGGTCGCACAAGGGTTAAAGTTATGGACAAACTACATTCTAGAACATTACACAATGTTTGAATTTAATCAAATGAGAGGTTGCAAAAATTAACACACTCTTAAGCAAAAGTGGCCAATTTATTTATTATCTGTCTTTTTTTAAATGAATTATTTTAAATAGATGTTTATTTTCCTCGTTTCCCTATATTCACATCATTTAATGTGGTGAAGAACAACAACACAGTAGATCAGATATATTTTTACTTGTCAAAATAACAGAAATCAATTAAATTACACTTTTTTTTTTTTTTTTCAAATTCCGTAAACATCCACTAACATATCCTTCAAGTAAATTGTGCAAAATGTTTTATCCATGGGATTCAGTATTTATCTCTCCTCACATTCAACTTTAACACAGTTTTTGCTTGTAAGGTGTGTTAAATTTATTTGCAAAGCACATTACCTACACATCGGTAATTCAGTTCAGCTTCATTTAGGCTTGGTGTTTATAATAAATGTTGTTTATAATGAATACAACTATAAATATATAATACAATTAAATACATGCTCTTATACCTACAACTTTTATTGTTCTGTATACCGTGAAATTTGAAAGATTTTTGGGCAGTGAGGGGTACTATGTTTACAGTGTTTAGAATGTTTCTGTTTTATTTACCACTATTTTACATTATTTCTGAATGTAATAATACATAAATAATAATAATAAATAATAATAATAAAAATGCTACACATCGGTAATTCAGTTCAGCTTCATTTAGGCTTGGTGTTTATAATAAATGTTGTTTATAATGAATACAACTATAAATATATAATACAATTAAATACATGCTCTTATACCTAAAACATTTATTGTTCTGTATACCGTGAAATTTGAAAGATTTTTGGGCAGTGAGGGGTACTATGTTTACAGTGTTTAGAATGTTTCTGTTTTATTTACCACTATTTGACATTATTTCTGAATGTAATAATACATAAATAATAATAATAAAAATGCTACTTTTAGTACACCAATGCAATTTATGAGTTTTTTCCCACCTCTTTACATTGCAGTTTTGAGCAAACTCTAACATACGTAGCAGGAAGAATAAAGACAAAGACTTTATACTTTTTTTTTTTTTTGGAATTCTTAATTTTCATTATTGCTTTGTCAATTTGAATAAGAAAACACATTGGAACATTTGTTTCTGTTAATGTTTGGAGCACTTAAACCGGCTCATGCATCTTCTGTAAAGCTGCTTTCAAACAATGTGTATTGTGAAAAGCGCTATACAAATAAATTTGAATTGAACTTAATTGAATGTTAACCTCATCAAGGTGTTCTGTGCTCTCATTCGTACACCAATTGTGTTTACATATTAATGCTTCTTACAGACATATTGTCCCTGTGTGTTGATAGGCAACAGCAAACTAAACTCTAGTTCTGACTGCATTGCTGGGGAATTCAAAAAAATGCACACTACCTATATGTCTCACTGTACCTATATGACAACAGTGTTAAAAAGATGACAGAGGTAAATGAACAGTGCTAAAATAAGCATTTCATCTAAATATTCTGCTGTAATCTCATACGTAATACAGTGCAGAGACTGGATGAAAACTCTTCCCTCTCTTGAATAAAGTGTAGAAAAGCTCAGAATCTAAATGACGTAGATGTGCACTTTCCCTCAATTACAACGCAACTGCAACTTTTTCACATAATGATAAACACGAGTGCTATCACTGTCTTCCGTAACCTGTAAATATCTCTTAATATCTCAAAAATGAGTTTTAATCTCAGATGACATCCATACTTGGCATTGACATACCTTTTCATATACATATACAGTACTTACTCACCTGGTGAGTTCCAGAGCAGGGACACAGGCCCCTGGTCGGTACGATCCGCTTCCACGGTACTCTTTGGCAAAAATGAGGTCCTGCATGCTGGCTTTGGCCTCTAGCACCTTCACACATTGCCGCTGCACGTACTGCTTCACCTGGCTGATGTCACGTGCCTCGAAAAGCAGCTTCAGAGATCGCTCCAAAATCTAACAAAATATTATTTAATTCATTAACCTCAACTGCCCTCTGGTTGAGAAACATGGCATTACAACTGCAATGACAGATGGAGCAGGACATTATCAAGTGATTGGGAAAAAAGGAAATAATAATTTTGGAATGCTAGTTACCTTGGCAACAGCAGGGCAGCCATCACGACGTACAGTTTCAATGCCTTTGGCGTCAAAGACTGGGTTTTTCTGATCCATGCTCTCATACATGTATCCAACATAACGCTTCTTAGTCTGTAACACGCATGGGAGGTACACCTATCCAAACGCACAAGAATGCAGACAGACAAAATTGGAATACAGCAATCATGTGGCTTAAAATCGCTCCCCTTCAAAATAAAAACTCAGAGTACACTCAGAGACAAACCACAGATCTAAACCAGTTCACAAACCTTCTCAAACTTCAATTTGACAGGTTTAGGGTTGGCGGCAGTGACCGCCTCTGCAATTTCATTACCAATCTTAAATGCCTGTTCCTTGGTTGCGCCTTTCAACAACACAAACATACTAAAAGAGAGAGACAGACGGGTATCAGAGACAGTATAACACTGTGTACTAAGCAGGCACAAAACAACAAATTTCCACTGACAAGCAATTTGTCTGTTCACACTGAATGCAAAACTACTGCACAACAAAACAGCCAATGAGAACATTTTGATGTTTATGTTAATAGTGTCTGCTGACTTTTGAACACTAAGTTATATTAACTTGACACCGAATTCTGTTCAGAGAATATCAGACAGGGCAGGGATTTCATTAAAATCAATCAGAAGGCAGAATAAATATTAAAAGCGGACTGCATTTGGCCCACCACAACAATGAACAAAGTTTCAGAGGGAGGCAGTGCCTCCACAGCACTATGATTGGCTAAGTAATCTGGTAATATTATAATGCTTACCTAACAATCAGACTGAATGAGTCAAAATGGAGTAATAAAAAAAAAAATTGACACACCTGCTTGATCACATCATCATTGAAATAAACTAGTTTTTATTTCTCTACCTGTCTGTATCTCCGTAGACAACATGTGCTCCCCACTTCTTTGTGTCATTGACCATCTTTATGGCTCTCTCCAAAGTTTCTCGGGCCTTGTGCACAATGCTGTCACCTACCTGGTGTGTGAGGAGAGAGACAGAATATTTACTCAGCGTAATCACACACACACACAAACTGCATTATGTCACCACTTGATGTTCAATGTAAAATCTGGCTCTTAAAGTAAAGAAGTAAAGTGCATACCAGTTAAGAAAGACTGGCCCTTCCAGTCAAACATCAAGTGTAAACCTAAAATTATTTATCAAACACAAGCATTCAAATAATCTAAATCGGCAAGACCTTAGATTAGGTAACATTATTCACTATTAACTAGTTCCTTATTAACTAGTGTTCAGTCTGTAAAATTTCTTGAATTTAGATACCAGCCAAAAACTTGGTGCACAAAACCAAATTTTAATCAAAACCTTTTAAAAGGTGATAAGGCTATTTATTTTGCCATCGTAACAATTAATGGTTACATGGTTAGCTGTTTTTTCTTTCTGCCTGTGATCAAATATGTCATGCGACTCATTTTTGGGTTGTAACCATTCATTTTGGAACCACGGATTTAAAATGTAAAGTTAGAGTACCCACCTCAACGCTGGGCATACGTCCAGAGAAGCTGGCAGCAGTGTAACCAAATGTGACATTGGCAATAAGTTTAAGGCCAAGCTGCCTGGCATCCAGCAGGCGTAACAGAGCTTTGTTGTTTTTGTACGCCTTCATGGACTGCTTCACCATAATCCTCGTCTTCAAAATCTCCTCCAGCATACTTGGCAGGACACCCCTCCGCACTGATGACTGAGTACACACACACTTTGAGTTGAGCGGACTCGGACACAGGCATTGTAAGAAAGATATTATAAATTATATTATTATAAAATTGACAATTCTTGCTCTAAAATCTGGCTGGATGAGATGTGTTCAAAGCAAACTGTGAATGCACATCTGTTGAATTTTATATCACTGCATTATATCAATTTTTGTTCATAGAATTACCTTTATGATGCTTGCTAACCAAAAACAGAAGAAACATCAACATTGTGATATTAGCTATATTATTTAAATGATTAATTGAACCCTGGTGTTAATTGTCATATTCTTGTTGCTACGGTTTTATAACAGCAATAAGTCTTAAGAAAATTTTGGTTAATTGTGTCATTGAGCTCTTGTCGATATCCATAAACCTGTGATCATTTCTGAGAAGCTGATGCAGTCACACTTTTGGAAACCTGTTTCACATGCTATTTTTCACAAATAGTAGGCACTACAGTATACAGCAAGGATTCAAGCTACAGTAGTATTCCCTTTCAACTACTTGCAACCAAATTTAATGGCTCATCACATGATCATGTTGCCATTTAAGGATCATTTAAATGTAGGTATTTAAATGAAAGGGGTTAATGGCAGTGTAATCTCAGAACTACCTTAACAAATGCGACACCATTGGGAGAAATGGTGATGTCATTTCTGAGCTGGTAAAGGAGGTCAGGGGGGACTCTGAGAGATGTACAACCAAACCTGAACTCATCACACCTGAGAGATAGTGAGAGAGTGGAAGAGATAAACACCACCAGAACCACAAAATAGATACAGTGGATATATAGAAATACTGCATTAATATACGCTACAACTCTAGATCTAATGTAGTTTTACTCTAAATCCAAAAGCTGCTTACGTTCCAAGATTCTCAACGTGTCCAAGGCTGGTGGAGAAACAGTAATTGTAGGCAATGATGATAGATGGATACAATGACTGGAAATCCAACACAATAACAGAGTTGCTATAGAAACGCGACTCTGGCTCCATGACAAGCGGAATGCACTGTGGGGCTCTTTGCTGAGCACGCTGCTGTGTGCTTGGAGTCACTGGGATGTAATTCATTGGTTTTGCGATCCTTAACATCATTGATTCCACACGGTACTGCAATAGAAGGAGAAAGATTAACTACCAACACAAAACTGCAAAAAAGTATTTATGAATCTAATTATTAAAAACCTAAATATAATATACATCTGTGAATCTCTCCATTTCAAGAATTAAAGGAATACTGGATCTCATTCACTAAGCATGCGTACACAAATTTGTGCATTAAATCTGTGTTCAAACTTTTTCACAAAATGATAAAAAATGATATTTCATCATTATACAATTATTATATATAATTTATGTATAGTTAAAATGAAATTGATATATTATAAATAATATATTTGTATAATATATTTAATCATGTACAGTGATAGAGTAAGAAAAGCTACTATTGCTCGAGCTGCGACAATATAACAATGCAGATATATGCATATGTACAGCTGTCTAATGACAGGTCTATAATCTGGGGCTGTATTGAAGGTGTTTATTGTGAATTTGGCATAATTGTTTGTGAGAAGTTCTCCTGTGCGTACAGGAAGAAATAATCCATGCCATTATTAGTGAATGTGAATCAATGTTTTTTTAAATACTTGATCAATAACTGCACGTATCCTATCGATACACATATTGTACTAGGAATCTAGCAGACTTACGACAAATTAAAATATGTACTAAAATTGGCTCAAAATATCAAGTATGTCTGATTCTTCAGCTAGATGGAATCATAGCCTGAAGCTTAAAAAAAAAAAATCAGTTTTCCGTGCCCACTATGTGATTTTCTGTGACTGCCCAATATCTGCACACTGATTTTTGTCAACTAGTGTCGACTCCTCCAGACTGCAAAATATTGCAAAAGTTGTGTTATGTATTCTAGCCTTTACTTCCTAACAAATGATTCTCAAGAACCTGTTCTTACTGAATTTTTCAAAATGACATTTCAATAATGTTTCAAGACATTATTTTCAGTTATAACTCTAAACAAACTAAGAACTGTTACTGTGTCATATTATACTTGTGACACTTAAATCACTAATGTGACAACATTTAGTGTCTGTAAGAAATAATAATAATAATAATAATAATAATAAAAAATGCATTATGCATTCAGGGTGCATTAAACTGATTAAAAGTGACCGTACACTTGTGACCCTGAGTGTTACAAAAAACAAAAACAAAACAACACATTGTATTTTAAATAAATGCTGTTATTTTTTCGTTCATTGTAATTAAAAATGCATAACTGTTTTCACAAATATATTACACAGCACAACTGTTTTTAACATTGATCAGAATAAAAGTGGCTATGATCAGCGATGTTCGCGTCTTTCATTAATCCGGTCATTAACATGCTTGTCTCAATGACAAGCGATACTGATGTTGTTCTGAGAGGATTGATGCTCCAATAAAAACACTGATAAAAATTGTCTTAATTAGTAATTGTACTTTTGAAAATTGTGAAAATTAATGCACAAAATAAACTTACTGGAGAAAAAAACCGAACCTGAAACATTATTCTATTACTACATGACTTGATTTAAGTTTACTTAAAAGTTTTTTTTTAATGTTCTGTTAAAGTTTATGCCTATTAAATGTTAAAAAGTCTATCACAAATTTTACAGTAATGTTGAATGACTATATTCACTCATTTAATTCCCAGATTTTTTTTTTTAATCTAACATCTGTACCAGTATCAGTATTATTATTTGGTAAAAAGATGCTATTAAACAAATATTTAAAATATACCATCTTTATGTTCAATGACTCAAAGTGAAAAAATATTTATGATTACACATTGTTATGTGAAATTACTTACAGAAACGTGCAATTAATTAGTTAAATTTTTTATCAATTGACAGCATTAATAATATTAAACACTGCCTGGCCAAAATAAAAGTTGCCGTCTGAATTTATATAAGCAAATACTTTTTAGACTTAAATAAGCAAATAATTTTAGGATTAAATCATTATTGCAGTGATTAATACATTTCTGGTATGTTGTATGTTTGGCAACAATACTTTTAGCCGTAATTGATGCAGTGAGTAGCTTTTCATTTCTTCAACAACCATGTTGGAAGATGTACTCATGTACACATATTCCAGGATGAAAATACAAAGATTCATCAGGCTTGTGCAATCAAACTTTTGTATAGACACAATATAACACTCGTAGCTGTGTGATATGGCTCTATATCACCACGGCAATGAGTATGATATTGCTCACTTATCAAACAGCACCTACATAAAATTGTTTGGGAGGGTTTCAAGAAAAAATCCTCTGCTCTCATCCAAAAACAAACTCCAGAATATTCCAGACACTACTGGAACTTCAAACGGGACAGGGTTCTATGGTCAGATGAAACTCAAAAAGCTTTTTGGCACAC
Source organism: Sinocyclocheilus anshuiensis (assembly GCF_001515605.1). Taxonomy (NCBI): domain Eukaryota; kingdom Metazoa; phylum Chordata; class Actinopteri; order Cypriniformes; family Cyprinidae; genus Sinocyclocheilus; species Sinocyclocheilus anshuiensis. Next base: position 345,423 of record NW_015557069.1, read on the forward strand.
ATAATATGGATTTAAAATGATACACACGGATAAAAAAGTACCCCATGCCCACAGTTTAATATACTGCTGGACCTTTAATGTTGTGGGCCTGTTTTTCTGCTAGAGGTCCTGGACATCTTGTTCAGATACATGGCATCATGGATTCTATCAAATACCAACAGATTTGACAAAAATTTCAAAACCTCACTGCCTCTGCTAGAAATCTTATAATGGGCCGTGACTGGATCTTCTGTCCAAACAGTGATCCAAAACAAACATCATAATCAACACAAAAATGAGTCACTGAACACAAAATGAAGGTTCTGCCATGGCCATCCCATGACCTGAACCCAATAGAAAATTAGTAGGCTGAACTAAAGAGGAGAGGAACTAACATGAACTTGGGAATTTGAAGGATCTGGAGAGATTCTGTATGGAAGAATGGTCTCATCTCTTGCCAGGTTTTCTCCAACCAAATCAGGCATTATAGGAGAAGATTCAGAGCTATTATCTTGGCAAAGAGAAGTTGCAAAAAGAGGAAAAGAACCTTGGCCAACGTGTAATGGATAAAAACATTTCATAATGAGATGTTCCCATCATTTTCAATCATTTTACTTCAATGAAAGGATAGATTTTTGTGGATTCTTTGAATGAAATATCAAAAGGATATACAATGCATATTTATTTTCACAGCCTTCTTTGCTCATATCTACCAAGGGGGCTATTAATTCTGACCCCAATTTTATATAGTGATCGGACAGACAGCTAAAGGCATCTGTATAACAGGTTTCAGATGGATGCTTACCTGTGACCCCCTGGTTAGCACGTGGTAGAACTGGATTCCAAACATGCGTGCCAGTTCACTTGTCCTGCCAATAATATCCTGCTGCTGGAGCAACTGGACTGTGCCACACACACGACTCACATAATGATCCACCACTTTCCACCTGACCCAAACAACAGAACACCCCAATAGAACACACACACAAAATGTAATAAACAGTATTTTGTTTGTACAACCAGTAAATATCATGTGCACAGTACAAAAATGATATCCCATAAATTATGCATAACACCTACATGATATTGAGTCATAAAACAAATTTGAGAAGAAAATTGCTTAAGATACTATAGTTATTTTCAGAGAATATATCTTGAATTATTATTATTATTATTTTTAATGTTGTTTTGGTTGCTGTTTTAGGCATAAATCTAACAATTTATTAGGGTTTATTAAGAAAATGACATTGTAAATGATATTTAGATAATTTTGCTAGAAAACAAATTCTAGACAAAAATAAGTTAATTATTTGCAGTGCACTGTTAAATGCTACACATTTCAGATAATTTTAGCTGGTACCATACAATATATATGGTACAGTATGCAGCAATCAGTATGCTATTATTAAATTCTGATGAATGATGCAATGACATTCATAGGAACAACCCTGCAATAAGACCAGTAATATGCATCTGACCGATGTGAGATAAATTCCCACCTGTGCAGGTGTGTGTTGTGGTCAAACCAGTCGGAGAGTGTGCGATGGCTGTAGAGAGGAAAGCGCTGATGCAGGAGGTGGAAAGCCACATTCTCAAAAGTGTAGTTATTCAATGCAGCCTGAAAACATACATGAAGCACTTGATAAAACCGAACACTCTCAGATAAACAGTGTTAGCTTCGGGATTCTGAGGGTATTGAATTTAAAGAGAACCTCAGTCTTCATAATCCTCCACATGTTGAGGACAATGCGTCCAACAATATGGATTTCCGTCATAGTGTCTGCACCATATTCATCTTTCTCTGCCATAAACCGATTTTCTTTTGCATCTCCTGTTAAAGTAATGACATCAAATACAACATTTCAGAAATGGGATAAGATCTGTGATGCAAAGCTGAATTTTCATCAGCCATTACTCAAGTCTTCAGTGTCACATGATCCTTCAGAAATCATTCTATATGCTGATTTATCAATATTGTAAACAGTTTTTACTTAATACTATTTTATCTTAATATTGTTTTGGAACCTGATACTTTTTTCAGGATTCTTTGTTCATGCTGTTGTTTTTAAACTTTTTATTCATCAGTAATTTTGACAGCAAAAAAAAAAAAGAATATGATTCACAGTAAGCACAGTAAGACTCTCATTTTCTCTTTCTTTGTGTGTTTGAGAGAAACACAGAGCACTCTCACCAAGCAATGGCAAGTCAGGTGCTTACATGCCTAAAGTATATGGTGCATCAAATGCGCATCCACTATTATGAATGGGAATAGTGTGCTCAGTGAGTTGTCAAGGCACAGAGAGTAAAACACTGATGTCATCTGAAGTGAAACTATGGGTCTCTACAAGAAACTGAATGTTATTTACAACATTATTTCTTATAATCTATAGCAGGGGTCTTCAACTCTGGACCTCAAGATCCACTTTCCTGCAGAGTTTAGCTCCAACCTGGATTAAACACACCTACCTGCAACTTTGTATTAATCATGAAGACCTTGATTAGCTTGTTCAGGTGTGTTTGATTAGGGTTGGAGCTAACCTCTGCAGGAAAGTGGATCTCGAGGTCCAGTGTTGAGGACTCCTGATCTATAGCTTCAGGCAAACGGTCCTGGAGCTCAAGCTTTGACGCATCATGACATATGCATGGTAGCAAAATCACATGACAATGAATTAGAACTCCGTTGTTTACAGCAGAGAGAGAGAGCATGCATGTGCAAACCAAACATCTTTGCCAGCAGTATAACACCAACAAAGTAAAGCAGTTTAAAAGAACCATGGTTCCCTGAGAGAAGAGAATGAGACATTATTGTGTCAGAGCTAATGCTATGGGGAAATCCCTCTTTCTCCAAGAATACTGAAGCCATATAGAATCGTGCCAATCTAAGGATTGGCCAATGACATTCAGGCACACATAAAAAATAGGACGACCTTCTCCCGCTATATAAGCCGACACTGGCACGATTGCATCAGAATCTTACTGAAAAACCATAGGCAGCTCTTGTTCCCAAACTCTGAGCATAACATAACATTTATGCAATGACTCATTCCCTCCTCTCAGGGAACCATGGTTACATTGACACAATGTCGAGTGAATTGACCTCTGATTACTCAGAGCTGACACTATTGGGATTGCATAAAATAACGTTACTAGCAAAGTCTACCTCAGCTGAAGTGGAGAACTGACTAATAAAAAAAAAATGCCAGCACAAGGAGCATGCTTAACGCCGTAGTGGTATAGAACATCACAAACATAACACAAATAATCGTACATACCCGACGGTTCATATCAGCATCTACATGCAAACATACTAGTGTCCAGCAGCTCCTCCCAGCCCTCGCTGTAGGGATGATGTCAGACTATGACGGAAGGCCACAACCAGATTAACAGCAGACTTAGTTAAGCACAAGTATTCATAAACTCGTATACTAGGGGAAGGAACGAAAATTTGATGGCCACAGCCAAACAAACATGTTCCTATGGAGAGGACCAACTCCGTTCACATGATGGAAGTAGCGGCCATGCTGGCACTTATCACAAAATTCAATCAGTTAAAAAACTACTCATTCATACTGATTACGCACACGTGGGCAGTATACACAAACACAAAGAGGTAATACAGCAGCACTTCCAGTATCTTGAACACTGCATCTAGACTGTGAAAGCCTCCCAATCGCAGTCATCGCTCTATAAGACAACAGACCAGTAAGGGGTTGTAACAACTAAAAGGAGGGCCAAGCTTCCAATCCTGCTGAACTCAGCTGCATTTCCACAGACAATACAAACAGCAGATCCAAGGGCAGATCCAAATGATAAAATCTGGCAAAGGTATTTTGGGATAACCAGCCAGCTGTCAAAGAATTGTCTTGAATGGACATTCCATTCAGCAGTGCAGGAGCGCTCAATATAAATTTGCAGCGCATGTGAATGATATTGAGAAAAGTGCTCTGATATTAAGGCGTTTTGTTTGTTTTTGCATTTATGGTTGTTGCCTACAGTAGCTCTTACAATGCCTTAGCCAAAGCACGCAGCTGTGTACTCGTTCGTCTCATTGTGAGGCGCCACCGACTCTGGAGCAGCACTAGGTGACTAATCCACTCTCTTGAGACTCTTGTCCTCCAACACACCAAAAGAAACCAATCCGCGGGAACATCATTCTTTGAAAGCCAGCTCTTCTGATTTTGTGAAGTTTGCCAGAATGCAGAAGGGAAATAATCCACTTAATGAGGCGCAGGTCAACAGACAGGTGTCAAGACAGGTGTCATGTCATGTAATGACACCGGCTTAGTACCGGCTAAGTCATTCGGTGTCCACAGCTCGATAGTTTGCTAGAGAAATGAACTCTAGAGAATTTACACTATATTTACACTATATATATATACTGTGTGCATATATATATATATATATATATATATATATATACACACACTTACTGTATATATATATATATATATAAAAAAGTAAATGAGACATTTGACATTTAAAAGTAAATGTCATAAAAACTATTTATGACATCCAGCTGGGTAAATAATTATATTTCAACAAATAATTGGAATAAAAATATTATTTTATAATTGGCTTTAGAAGTTAATAAAAAAAAAAAGCATTTTACATGCTTTCATACAATTGTGTTTGTTATTTTATCTAAAACTAAACAACATTATTTAATTTTATAATAACGTGCAAGTAATAGGGCTCCTTAGTTCACAGTATTTGAGAGTTTGGCAGATGCCAGGTGAAAGCTACCTGCCTGACTGCATTATAGCAACTGTAAAGTTGGGTGGAGGAGTGATAATGGCATGGGGCTGTTTTTTTTAGGGGTTGGGCTAGGCCCCTTACTTCCAGTAAAGATAAATCTTATTGTGCAGCATACCAAGACATTTTGGACAATGCTATACATTCTATACTTTGCGGGAACAGTTTGCGGAAGTCCCCCAGTGCACAAAGAAAGGTCCATAAACACATAGCTGAATGAGTTTGGTGTGGAAGAACTTGACTGGCCCACACAGAGCCCTGACCTCCACCCCATCAAACTGGAATTGAAATTGCAATAAAGCAATGTCATTAAAGTCCCTGTTGGTGTAATCATCCAATGTACCAAAACTTTGGTCCATATATATATGTGTGTGTGTCCCTTTTTCAGGATGTTGTATTTTGCTGTGTTTTGTAAAATCCAAATAAGCTTTACATAATTTTATTAGAAGGGGTTTGAATAAATGTTTTGCATGCTTGTTTAATGAATAATCTAGGAAAGTAAAGAGACCTTTCTACTGACTTGAAGAATGATGCCCCGAGTCCTAGTTCACCTGCATGAACATGCATAGTTCTTCTGCGGTGAGGCATGAGGACTGTAGATGCCAGAGCAATAAACTGCAATGTCTGTAATGTAAGACACCTAAGACTGTGCTACAGGAAGAACAGCTGATTGTCCTTGTAGTGGCAAACCATGCATTTCCCCCAAATGTGTTTAAGAACTTGGAACAAATGGAAGTGTGGGATAACATTTCACAGCAAGAACTGGCAAATCTGGTGCAGTCTATGAGGATGAGATGCTCTATGTTACTTAAAGCAGCTGGCAGCCACATCAGACACTGACTGCTACCTTCGACATTGATATTGTTCAAGGTCTTATTCAATTTCTGTTCATCACATGTCTGTAAAATGTGATTATTTTATGTCTCAATTGTTGAGGTTATGTTAATACAAATATTTTAAAAAGTTGAGAGTCCACTGCAAATGTCTGCAAAATACTATTTATAGAAGACTGGGCTAGCCTTGACAGGGTCTTGATCTGGTGGTCCAACATCCCACACAGCCAGATTCAAGGTGTGGATGGAGCACTCTCGTGGGGAAAAACCAGTCCTCAGAATTGGGGATCATTGTCAGAGCAGAAGGAAACAAGTTTTGTATGTGGCTTGAGTCATGCATCCTTCACAAAGCAGATCTTTTTGTTTTTTTGCTATTTTGATCAATTTCTGCAAATAAATGCTCTAAATGACTATTTTATTTAGAAGAAATGCTATCAGTAGTTTATAGAATAAAACAAAAATGCTCAGATTACTCAAACAGACATACAGTTAGGTCCATATATATTTGGACACTGACACAATTTTCCTAATTGTGGGTCTGTATGCCATCAGAATACAATTAAAATGAAATTGTAGTGCAGACTTTCAGCTTTTATTCAAGGGGTTGAACAAAATTATCATGTGAAACGTTTAGAAATTGCAACCATTTTTAAACAGCCCCTTATTTTCATGGGCTCAAATGTAATTGGACAAATGAATATAATCATAAATAAAATATTAATGGACATCACCAAAGACTGGGTTTCCTCTTTTGTTATGCTTTGCCAGGCCTTTACTGCAGCTGTCTTCAGTTGTTGTTTGTTCGTGGGTCTTTCTGCCTTGAGTTTTGTCTTCAGCAAGTGAAATGCATTTGAGATCAGGTGATTTACAGGTGAATGACGTGAAATCAGTTCGTTCTTCGATTTCGCTTGAAGTATATCGGGGCCTTTAGAATAAACTACACACCTTTTACCTTCTTAATAGATGAAACAATGAAGGTAGAGCTGTCATTCCTAAACCCCTCCTCCAATTTGGATGTGATTACCCTTGAATTAAAGCTGAGAGTGTGTACTTCAAGCACATATTCATTACATAACTGTAACTTGAACATGTTTTGGTAAACCGCTAAAATAACAAAAATTGTGCTTGTCCAAATATACAGTATATAGACCTAACTGTACCTAAATAGTAAATTCATAGAAATTGAATTTTGTGATCTCTTAATTTCTTTCAGAGCTGGATGTATATATTTTATATGTGTTAAATGAGAAAAGCATTGAATAGACATTATATAAAGAAGCTTTAAAAAGAAACATTTTAATGACACCAAAGGCTACAATGTGGCCTTAACATTTTCAGTTTTCAGAAGCTGCATCTGAAGTGGCATTTAGGGATAGCTATATAGGGATACACGATATATACATATACACAGACTGTTCAGAGGTGGCATGAAGGCATTTACACTGCAAATTAGAATGGCATAATTAATGCTATATGAGATTAACGTGTTTTAAATGGGCATTAATATGTTTAAAAAACAAATATTGAAATGTTTTTAATGAAATTATACTGTAAATATAAAACTAAAACCTTAAGTAGGTCTTAATGATTGAGTCATTCAGTCATTCATTCAACCAGTTCATTCGAACGGCTGATGCATTCAGAAACAAAGCAAGTGTCTTTATGAATGGGTCACTGAAACATTGGAAACAAAAAAAATTGTCTGCACACTGACAAGACTGCTCCCAAAGAATTTATTGATACAAAGTTTCGTTGTTTGTATTGATCTTATTTTTTGTCATGCACCTGAGCCTTTGGGTTTTTGGGATGTGCACGCTTTTTTGTATTTTTCACTGAAACATTGGCTCACTCGATTCATTAAAAAAAAAAATCAGTTAGTATTGAAGCTGCTGTGTTGCTTAGAAAGGCACAACAGTTCTGCTGTGGTTTGGAACTATTTCTGACGGTGAAATTAAGCAAAACAGGTAATAAACATGTACACTACTACGAAATAAGGTAACCTTACCTGGCACACGGGAGAGTTGCTGGCACAGGTCCACACTGAGCGTTGATGCACGTTGCAGTAGGTACCCCCAAGAGTGCATCTGGACCTCATATCCAACAAGAATGTCTGGGTCATACCTGGTGGTGTTGGGGGGGTCATGAGCTTATTTGCTGTGCAGTATGTATAGCTTATCATAATTTCAGTAAAAATGAATAAAAAATATATTTTTTTTTTCTGTTGAACACAAAATGAGAATAGTAAAGCATTCTTTTCCATATGACCATAACAACCATTAAGGTAAAAAAAAAAAAGTGTATTGTGTATTTTATAGTGACAGCAGTTTAAGTCTATATTTACAGATGATCATCACCCCTGCTCCAAGTTTAATTTGAGAGCAACTCCTGAATGGCAGTGGAAGAAAATATATTCAGTTACATTTTGTCCTGTTTGGTGCATGATATAATGGTCACAATGACAAATTATTGCATGGAAAAGAGCTACTTGAAACTTTTCCTTTTGTGTTCAACAGGAAAAAAATACCGTAAGTTCAGAACATCTAGAATAAAAATAAATGACAATTTTCATTTTTTGGTGAACTATTTATTTTACATTTAAATAAAGACTTTACCAATATCAGCATATACAAGTAGGGCTGCAACATCTAATCCATAAACATGATTATGAAAATAGTCTCATTATAAGAATAGTCAGGCCTGTTTGCTGTGACTGGAAAGTCTTTTTAAGGCCAAATCAGAGTGAGTTACTGCATGAAATGTGTACAACCCAAGTTGTCCAAATATGAGTCATTCAAATTAAAGTGCTCCTGTTATGCTTTTTTGGATATGACCTTCAAAGTTGTTTGTAATATAGCTGTTTGTGAATGTAAAAGGTCTGCAAAGTTTCAGAGATCAAAGTGCACAAAAATTGCATTATCTCCTAAAAGAAAGAACTAGAACTGCCTGAAACGAGCAGTCAATAATTTGTCTTATTTTCTGCACAAACCCACGTAGGTTTCTAACACATTTGCAAAACTGTCTTCATTAGCTGTCCACAAACAAGTACTTTGATCCACCCTCAGACACTGTAGTTGTAGCAGAGGAAGAGGAGTCTGGTTCGTGTTGTTGCATTGTCTAGAAGACCCTGTTTGCCGATCGGCAAAAGCAAAACAACTTTGTATGTACTCCCAAAGGATGAGGATGTGAAGAGTCAGTGGTTAAAATAAAATTTTACTGTGACACCACAGCAGTATAACTCTAATATTTCATTGTGTTCCCATCATTTACTGACGACTGCTTTTCAAATCCTGAGTTCAATGCAAGATTTGCAAAATGCTTATTCATTAAAGGTGGGGCTGCACCCACTTCATTTGGACCATTTTTTTTCGCCCAATAAAAATGTCCTTTTCTTAAGCCCCCCTTTTTTTTTTACTTTTAATTCTATATGTAAGGGATAATTGACAATGGGCCATTGAATTATTAGAAAGTAATGCACACCCAAGGTGTAACGGCCCATCCACTTCACGTCGGAGCGTCTCTACTACTAGCGAAACTGTACATTCATCTGTTTCAAGAACAGTGCCATTATTATCTCGCTAGTGAGAAATGTTCTATAGCTTTTAATTTGCTAGACTATTTTACTGAAAAATCGTCAGGGCAGCAATGACAACACGTTTCTGTGTGGATGTGTGTCCGTAGTACTGTATGTGTGTGCATTTGTATGGGAGAGAGAGTGGGAGATGTGCTTTTCGTACATAATAAAACGTCATTTTGTGGTAAAAATAATAAAATAATTTGTAATTTTTTTATTATATTGTTTATTATATTTATTTGCTTGGTCAGCGTCATTGTGGGTTTAGGTTCTTTTGTCGTTGTAGATTGTTGTAGACCTTTGAAATAAATCATTTGGCGAAGTGATATGGACGTAATGTGGTGAAGACCTGCCTGCAACTACATTAGCCATGCATTTCCATGAAAATAATTGCACACCTTAAAACGTTCGTCAGTCAATCACATTCAAGCAGATTCAACAGCCCTGTAGTATAATGTAGAAATAATCATCAGATCAATCAATTAGCAAAATAATTGTTAGTTGCAGCCCTACATACAAGAAAGAAAATCCAAAATATACATCGTTAACCTACATTCTAAGAATGTTTGTGACCTCTTCAAAAAGCTCCTTCTCATCACTGACATAAGTCACCAGCAGTCCCGTCACACCAGATTTAAAAAGAAACGGCGCTGTGCTCCTGGAGGCTAGAGTAAAAACATGACAGGTAATAATTTTACAATGAAGACAGACTAAACACCATATAAAATTTGTAATCATGCACACTAGGCCTAATATTAATGTTAAGACTAACAAATAATCAGGTAAGTCATGAATTATTGAAAAATAATGCACACGTCAAAGTGAAGCAAACCTTTATGTGAAATAATGCGGCAAAAGCGAAAACGACATTTACTATAATTTTTTTTTAAGTTCCCTTTTCTATATATCACCTCTTTCTGTACTTATCTAGTTTACACTTTTACATTGGCATTGTGTGAAAAATTGCAGATGTATTTAATTTGTAAGTCATTTTGGATAAAATTATCTGCAAAATGAATAAATTTAAAAGTAAATACAGTATGTAACTAACAGTGTTGGGCAGTAACTAGTACTAGTACCCCTACTGATTTGAAATCCAAAAATCCAATAATTCCTAGATTTACTTTCATAATTGTTATGACTCACACAGGCACATTAAGCCACCAGTGAATCAGGAAAGCTTGGAATATGGAAAAGTGTACATTCAGGGGATGGAAATTTTGCCATTACACTGATTTTGTCAGGAGAAAAGGTGATCTGAACAGAGATGTGTAAGTTGTGGCATTATGGAAGTTGTGGCATTACTTTATTCTGGCATTATATGGCTTGCCCACCATCACATCCCTCTGATCCCGATATAAATTATATCACTATAATTAAAAATCTTATGAACTTATGTGATTTCTTTTGATAAAATAATTCATGAAATATAATCATATATGCGTAACAGAGAAATTATAGATACAATTAGCTTCAAGCTACACGTGACAATTAATACAGCACTTACTTAAAAGTCACTATCAATCACCATTGAGTGTTTGTAATAACTTCTGACTACGATCCAATGTAGATTTTGGTCAAATGATGAGGCAGAAATATATTGTTAGTATTACGCGTTAATGCGTTAACATATACGATTTTTACAATCCTTAACGACAATGACAAGCTACGCAAAATCGCGTTCATAATCGCAGACGATTTAATTGCGCCATAATGAAATCGAAGAAATCATTCTGCGATTATGAATCATCTTATCAGATGATAAGATGGCGCCGACGCTGATGGCTGCCTCCGTGGCGTGCTCCACAGTTGTTTTTATGTTTTTGTTAGTTTGTCCTGTCTTTAGTTATATCCCTGCGTTTGCGTAGCTTGTCCGTGAACTACGGCTCTGTGTAGTCAATGCTATTCAATCTAAAAGCATATGAAAATACCACATTAAATAACATATTTTTACTCCAAACTCACTTCATAACATCAGTCGAGTGTTTGAAATAAATCCTTCTGTGAGACTACACAGAGCCGTAGTTCACTGACAAGGTACGCAAAACCACATTCATAATCGCGTTTATGAAATCAAAGAAATTGTTCTGCAATTATGAAAGCGGTTTGCGTAGCTTGTCAGTGAACTACGGCTCTGTGTAGTAAATGCTGCTTCATCTGAAAGCACGTGAAAATACCACATTTAATAACATGTTTTTTACTCCAAACTCACTTCATAACGTCAGTCGAGTGTTTGTAGTAAATCCTTCTGTGAGATGATGTGGCTTCTTACACAGAATAAGGCAAGCAACATATTTCATAGTATTCTAAGCAGTGATAAAGGCTATGTCGATTAGCATTATTATATGCTTTATTATAATAAACATTATAATAAGACTAACTCAGATAAACCATATATTGTCATAGTCGTGTGTTTATTAGTCACGGTGAATAAATGAAAGCAGTTAAATCTTCTGTTTATTCAGCTGCAGCGATAGGCATTTT
>NW_015557069.1:357318-379315 GCF_001515605.1 Sinocyclocheilus anshuiensis
AGTTAAATCTTCTGTTTATTCAGCAACCGCTATAGGGATTTCCTGAATTTCTTTTGCGGGGTGTATTTGGAGTTTCCAAGCGAGAGCGCCCTCTGGCTATCGGATGGAGATTTACTACTGATCACAGAACCGTGCTTCACTGAAAGATACGCATGACAATCGCAACTTCTGCGTAATCGCGATTTATCGTCTTTGCGATTTAATTTCGATTAATCGTGCAGCCCTACATCAGAGATTGCAGAGAGAACTGAGACTCACGTTGCGTTTTCAGTGAATTATTCCAGTGTGTTTCGCTTTAAAACACGAGCTCTGTCATATTCTGTGATTGTCTCTGAAGAGCGTGAGCCCTCACACGTCACACGCGCTGTGTGAAGTACAGACTGAACGGATTGTGAACACATCTCACCGCTGTATGGCCAGATGAGACGCGACTGGATAACCAGTCTCGCTAGTAAAGTTTTGATAGATGATTTCTCGATTGGATAACCAGTGTCTCGTTAGTAAAGTTTTGATGGATGAAGACTGCAATCAAGGTAAAGACGATTGCAGTGGCATACAGGAGTCGTACAGTAAGCACGCGTGAGTCCGTTATATTAATGCGTGTATGAGTGCTCGACGCACTGATCACACATTGTATTTATGCACAGGCACAGACATTTCCGTACATTCACGTTGTTGATTTGTCATGTGTATGTTGCTGTGTTTAGTTATTCTGAATGGATCCGTGTACTGTAGTAGATATATGCAGTCAGCAGGCGGTTGGTTTAGGAGTTTTTGGCATCTCCATTTGGTCCTGTTCGGTATCGCAACTTAACTTCTCTAAAATGTAAAAAAGCACTTTGCTGTTGCACTGTACACATACTATACAATTCTTATATTTTTTAGCAATTTTTTTTCATATGTGCTTATATGGGCTCCTTATATCATTTGGTTCTTTGGTGTCCTTTCGGAGTTTCTAAGTGTCCTTTTATGGAAAGTGTCCTTTTAAAAAGGGTGTGATTAATTAGATGAAAAATTTTAATCTATTGACAGCCCTAATTGTTAGTAACATTTTAGAATAATTTTATGGGGAAGATTACAACTCTGCCCACCCACAGCCATCGGTTGTAGAGGTGTAAGAAAATATCGATACACGTGAACATCACGGTTTTTTTTTGGCGATACGGTATCGATTTTCAAAAACGCAATATCGATATTTATAAAAAATTAAATAAAAAAAAAAAACATACAAGATTCATGGCAGTTGTTTCGTTTTGAGTTTATATCCTGACCGCTAGATTGTAGGGATGCAGCGATTAACCGGTTTCACAATTAACCGCGCTTTAAAATGTCACGGATAATTAATCGTAAAGGCTCCGCTACACCGAGTGTTTCTGTTGCACAGAACAGAACAGTTGTAACGTGCGCAAAACGAAAAGCTTCTCACGCTCCTATAGCTTGCCAGTCGGTGGGCAGGAACAAATTAGTTGTCTGCTTTTTGAAGGGGTCCAGGAGGCTTAACCCGCCTCGCCCCTTTACATGGGCTCTGCCCACTGTTCTGAGTGCTCTTAAGAACCCTCCCTTTGAGCCACTACAGTCAACCGACCTTCGGGTCCAGTCGCTGAAAACCGCTCTGCTACTGGCTTTAGCATCGGTCAAGTGAGTGGGAGACTTGCAGGCGGTCTCTGTGAGCCCTTCTTGCCTTGAGTTTGGGCCCAGCGACTCTAAGGTCGTCCTGAAGCCAAGGCATGGTTATGTTGCTAAAGTGCTCTCCACTCCGTTTAGAGCACAGGTCATTACACTCTCTGTGCTTCCTCCCTCGGAGGAGGACCAAGAGTTGTATTTACTCTGCCCCGTAAGGGCACTGAGAATTTACATTGAGCCTTCCGCCCCGTTTAGGCAGTCAGAACAGCTCTTTGTGACCGGATGACCCTTGGTGCGGCCACCGAAGCAAACAAAGCAGAGTCTTTCCCGGTGGATAGTTGACGCTTTTACACTAGCATACTCTTCCTTGGGCCTGCAATGCCCCATTGGAGTGCGAGCCCACTCCACCAGAGGCGTGACCTCTTCTTGGGCTTGTCTAGCGGTGTGTCTATCACAGAAATCTGTGCGGCGGCCGGCTGGGACTCGTCGTCCACATTTGCTAGGTTTTACAACCTGGACGTCCCTACCTTACAGGCTAGAGTCCTTTCTGCAGAGTTGGCACGCACCTGCCAGAAGGCGGGATTAGCTCTGAGGAAGGTTTTGCTGTGACGCGCTCAAAATCGCCAGAATTGTTTTACTTCTTGTACACTCTCTGAACTCCCTAAGTGCCGAGGCTGTACAAGTTTTTTCTTGGAACGATTACCCAGACCGGGCGTGACCTCTGTGAGTCTAGTCCGTCTGCCACATGAAGGGCTTACCCTATTATACTTGTCCCACTGAGCCCCTTGTGTGCTTAAGGGAATTTCACATATCCATAGCACGGTGTGATTGTATTGGTTCCCATAGCATCTAGTGACACAGTACGAGTTAAATATCAAAAGGGAACGTACTCGGTTACTAACGTAACCTCGGTTCCCTGAGATACGGGAATGAGTATTGCGTTGCTAGCCGTGCTATGGAGCTGCATGACTCAGTGTTGTCGCTTCAGTCGAAGTAACCTTAGGATCCTATGCCAGAATTAACTTCACAGACTTCATTGAAGGAGTGCCGCCACGCGCATGCACGCCAAACAGACAGAGCACAATAGAACAGGAGTGCAATAATTGTCATATGTAGAATTTTAAACCTACAAGTGTATTTTATGATAACAGATAACAGTAATGGGGTAATCAAAATATAATGCAATTAATCTGTGCTCTTGTCTTACTTTAATTTTTAGATTAGTGAATTGAACTTATGTTTTAAAAAGCATTATTTTTGTTTTTAGTAATGTTAGAATGTAAAGTGATTTTAGCCCCCTTTTTGCACATAATGGATAGTATAGCCTACTTTCACTATATTTGTTTTCATTATAAAATATAAACATTGTTTCACTGGACAACATTGGGCACGCTGTATAAATAAATACATTTAAAACAAACAAACAAACAAATAAATAATTTTAATCCAAATAGAAAATGTAGAAAATATCTACATCTTTTTATAAGAGTTATATACCGTATATCGCATTTCAGCCCAAAAATACCGAAATATGATTTGGCCATATCGCCCAGCCCTAGACTGAAGAACAAATAATGTTGAAACTAGAAATGTATCTTGTTTCCCTCTATCAAAACAACTGCATAGAACATACATGTCTGAGTGGCATAAATATTACTTTCCAAAATTTGCATACCTGTAACTCAAGAAGCATTAAAGGTATCTCAATATGATTTTAGAATCTGGTCCTTTTTTTTTCTTGTCAGCTGAGCCTCTTTCAACTAATATATTTACTTGAACAACCCCCTGAGATTTTAAGGTAATAAGTTAATAACATTTTAGCATGTTCATGGTTTTCTGACGTTGGTTACTGGTCACATGACATGCAGGCAAAAAAAAAAAAAATATATATTTTTTTATATATATATTTAGTATGTTGTTAGTTTTAAATGATTTATTGTAATTTTACATTTTTATTTAATTTTAATTAATTATGAGCTTTTCAATAAAATCATGAACCCCAGTTTGGGAAACCTTGCCATATATAATGTTTAATGCACTTCATGTTAATAACAATAACGGACTACAATTTGTAAGTAATCTACCCAGCACTGGTCTGCCCTCACTGAAAGTGAAACACAGCATTTGATATTTAGTGCAAAGCAAAACTGGATTTTGGAATAAGATTTCAGTGTGGGAATACACAAAATTCCCATACATACAAATACAAAAAATACAAAAAAAAGTCAAGCAACTGACAAATGTATTGTCACTTCAGATGTGCAAAACTAAACTTTTATAATTTTCAAAATAACCGAGTTGTCTAAGTGACAAGTCAATGTTTAGTCCAGTCTGATTAAAGATGTTTCTTAAGGATATATGGACTCAGAACCACTGTACATACAGGAAATAATCTTAAGTATACAGTCTGAAAATACTACGACTTCTTATATGTCAAAAGATCAAAGAAAATTCCTCACTAATTGGCTAAATGGTTGTTGGACAGCTGTCATGAGTCATCTGTCAAATTAAAGGGATATTTCACCCAAAAATGAAAATTCTGTCATTTACTCACCCTCAAGATGAGTAGATGGCACATTTTTCATGTTTGGCTGAACTATCCCTTCAACATCAACCAGCCAGATTAACATGAAGTTGATTTATAGTTTGGTGCTTTTCTAAGTTACAATTGGTACACACGTCAGTAATAAACAAACGCAACACCAATCTCACCTTGAGCTGAAGAACAACAATCTTTATCAATGACAATGGCACCTGTCATCTGGGTAGTGTCAGAATTTGGGAGAGGGACATCAGAACTGAGGCAGTAGAACAAAGCACAAATTGGGTCAAATTCAGGGTCAGGCTCAAGGTCACGACGAGTCCTTGGATGAAGCTCCATGCTCATCAGTGTGAGGTGCTGTATCTATAGCAGGGGGATTAAAATGTGAGATGATGAGAAATGTTTATTTTCATGGTATTTCAACTAGAGTTTATAACCACGTGAGATGACATGAAGACAACAAAGCTTTTTTTCCTGCTGTTAAAAATTAATTTTAATTATTTATGTAAGTTTGATCAATTACTCAGTTTAATGAAAGCAGTTCATACTAAAACACAGGCAAAACCAGATCCTACCTCATGCAATGCTTTGGCCTCCTGCAAGTTCTGCATACTGACTTTAAAGCCATATGAATTACAGATTGATGGTCCCTCAATCTGGGAGTTTTCTCTCTTCATAACATTCATAGTGGTAAGCTGATTCTGTATGGGATATAATGAATGTGCTATAAAAACCCTATATAATACTAAACAAGGATTAGAAGACTGAAACTTCGGGAGAAAATTTGTTAACTTTGCTCTGACCTTCATTTGTGTGGTGAGCAAAACTCTCCGTAAAGCATCTTTGTTTCTGTTACCCTTTTGATGTAGCCTCTGTGATCTGGGCTCTAGGTCTGTACAAATACAAATTCAAAAGAGTTTTACAATGAGTAGCTAAACAGAAATGCTTAGTAATCATCTTTTTAGAAAATAAGTAAAGTCAAATAAGCATGACTGCGATAAGACAAATAAGCATGACTGAAAATATAACAGTTTACAACAAAATACTGCATTTTTATTTTTTGTCAAATAAGATGCTGCACAACAAAACTACATAAACTATGAACAAAAATGTATTGGTTGTATATTCCTTAAAAATAATATTATTACTTTGAGAAGTACATTTTAGTAATATTTATGTAAATTTCTTCGAGTTAAACCAAACTTTTATTTTGGCGGTGTGCCATGAAGATCGTTGAGTTTCAATGGCTACGTTTACATGCACAATTTTTGGTTCAATCGGACTGAATTCATTCCGATTGATGAATCTGAATGTAGTGTTTACATGAACGCTAAAGAAAGTGATCGGGTTGATGTGCTGTTATAGGCTGTTGGATTAATCCAAATTAAGTAAAAATGTGCACAGCTTATCATCATTGACAAATTTTATAATGATCTCAATACAAAAGGATTTTCCTCTTTAGGTGGGTTCCAGTCTGAAAATGTTTGTGAACCCATTATCGATAACAGAGCTGAACAACTTCTAGTTAAAAGATTCAAACTCCAAGGAAAAACCATAAAACAATACCTTCATTTCTTATTGGACTGTAGCTAGACCCATCGTCATCAATGTAGCTTCTCCGGTGGACAGGTGTGCTATGGAGCAGGTAAGAGCATTTGACATCAGAAACTAGGTGTTTAAAAGGAAAAACTGATGGACTCAAGAGGTCCTTTGGCTGTACATTTTCAAGTGATGTGTCACTGAGATTTTGAGACTGGTCCATGCTGGGGGATTGTAATATATCAGTCAAACCCTCCTTGTCCTCATCTTGTTTAATCTCAGCTGGCCTTTGTTGCAATGTAGAAAGATCAGGAGAATTTGGAGAAGTGATCTGACAACCTTTGTTTGTCTCCATGTCCAAGATACATTTCACACTGTTAGGGCTACAGTTAGATGAAACTGCCTTAACTGGTGAAATATGGAGTGGTAAACTTAAGCCATTCCTACTGATACTCGGCAACTCTGAAGCCTTTTCATCTTTTTTCTCCCAACTCTGAAACCTTTTATCATGATTCTCTGAGGAAGGTAACTTAAAGTCCTCATTTTGAGGTGAGGTCCTGTCATATGTACTCAGTTCCGCAATTGTCTGACCACCCATTTGTTTCCTATTACTCTGAAGGCACTCAAATTGTTTTTTGGCCTGCAGCCAGAGCTGCACCTGTTCTGGACTTGGGGCACACTTGCAGGGAAGCATGATCACTTTTTGATCACTGCCATAAAATGGGTTTTGGTCCTTGGTCAGTATAGAGGATTTACACCCATGGTTTGGTGCAGAGTCTTGATTTGTCATTGCAGAAAATGCAACTTTCCAAAACTGTAAACCGTTTTGAGATAAGTCTCCATGAAATTCAACTAGTTCATTCGCCAGTCTGGTTTCCAAAATCAACTTCCGACCACCAACCCCCCTGGAACAACAACAGTGAAAAGGTTATGGATCACTTCTTTTGATTTCATAGTCCAACTTAAAAGAATATAAAAACACAAAACCCATGCGGGGCTTCCATCATAAATGTTACCTTGGCTTCAAGGGTGCATCTGATGGGTCACTGCAGAATGGTTCCTGGTAGGTGGCTTCTGAGAGGTCCAGTTCCATCAGAGTAGCTATGATTTCTTCCCGAGTAGGTGGAGACATGAGAGGTTTGAGAATGTGAGTTCCTCCACTCTTTGAACTCTGACCTCCATTTTTCAGCTGGGACAGCGAGTTGATGGACTGTGGGGAACTGCTTGGTGTTGCTGAACTGCCATCTAGGGGATCACTATTTGGGGAAACACCATTATATGCAAAAGAAGCAGAAGTAATGGGGGAAAAGTGCTCTGGGTCAAGCAACACATCTCTCTTTTCACAGTGAAAGTCCTGAAAGTGGCTGAGGCCATGGATTTTACCTAAAGACCCCGCCCAATCTTTGCTAAAGATCTTTTCTGAATCAAGAGATACCTTGTTGGGATAAACTCTGCCACTTTCACAAAATGACTTATCAAAGAGTTCTGGACTAAGAGTCCCAGACTTATGCCAGTCCTGTTCATGCTTGCTGTTCTCATCAACAAACACTTTTTGTGTCCTGTCCCCTAACCCAACAAGGGCATTTATTGCCTCCTGGCTGACATCACTGAGGAACTTCTGAGGCAAGTTTCGATCAGTTAACACAAACTGGTTACCAGAATACAGACTGGAGAACTCTGTTTGCCCAATGGCATTGATATCAAAGCTGTAATTGTCTGGGAGCTCTGGGGACAAGCTATCCTCAATAGTGCAACAGCTATCAAAGCCAGGATCAGAGAAAAACACAGGACTGTCATCTGATGAAAGATGGTCAATTCTCAAATCATCCTGTTTTATTTTATTACTTCTGATTTTGAACTGTAACTCTTTTGGCACTTTAGTTCTTGAACCCCTTGGTTTTCTTGATGTTGATGAATGAGCTGTTTTAGATTTGGCTGTTTTGGGAATATCAGTATGTTGACTGGCAGAAGACATATCCTCAGTCACATGATCACTTTCAAGTGGTTCCTGTCCTGCCTTGAATTGCCTCTTCTGGAGAAGCTCCTTCAAGACAGCCAGCTCAGAAGGCAACTCAGAAACACACATTTCCTCAATTTTAGGGTCTGAGGACAATGTGAGACCTGTGTGAAATCCAGCTTTAATTGCACTCGTAGCAGAGGGCAAAAGGGAGGATCTACCATCGACAGACTCCAATAAAGTTATGGTATCTTTCTTTTTTGTTTGCGGCCTTCTTGATTTTATGGTTGTTTTTCTGGTTGACTGCAAATGCTGTATGGTTCTGGGGTTCTCTTCATGGCCAGAGACCTCTGATTTGAATTTATAAATATTCTTTGTGATAGTCCCATCTTGACTCATATTTTGTGATTTGGAACTGCTGTATGTGATGACAGAACATGGATGTCCTACAGTCTTGGTGGATGGGGAAAGAATAAGATTCAGAGATTTTTCAATACATGGATTGAGGACAATCTGTGAGTCTTTTTGTGAGTCATTTGAGGCAATGGCATTGAAGACAAAAACAACATCTTGATTAGATTTTTTTCCAGTGCTGGTGACCTCTGTTTGAGAGCCTGAACAACTGACAGTAAGGTCCTCTTGACTACTTTTTAGAGAACTGGGACGTTGGAAAGGAGTTAAGTCATCAGATGAGGAAGTAATAAGTGCAGTGTTAACTGAATGTGGAGCCTGTGAATTATCACTCTCCTCACCATGGACCTGTTTTTTTCTTAGGATTTGCTTCTCATTCAGCATCCTGTCTTTCTGAGAGGTAGATGTGCCATCTTCAAGAACAATTCCTTCAATACTTTCACAACGTTTTTTATGCCTCCTTAAAGCCACTCGAATACTTTTTCTCTGTGAATCCTTAGTTTTCACTGAATCTTTGTTCACTGACCTGACTGTTGTAGTGTTAGCTTGTCTTTTTGGGCTGGTAGCAGAAGTCTTTTTAAGCCTGGGTTTTCTTCTTCTATCCCAAAGACCTCTTTGGTATGGTTTTGGAGCCAGTACTTGATAGGATGAACCTAGACATGGATCATTATGGGGGTTTATGAGATTTGAATTTGATCCCAGTAAGGGCTCAGTAGGAGACCAACATCTAGGTGGGGTTGAATCAGTAGGACTGGAGGCTCTTTCTGACAAATAACCCAACTCCACCATCACATCAGAATACTCTGTGCAGCAGTCATCTGTGAACTCATTATAACAAGGCCATTGAGGGGGTAATTTCGGTAAAGTTATAAATGCTTTTGCATGCTTCGCCCTCCTAGTCTGACCAGCTCGTGGACACTTAGATTTTGGAGAGGTGCTGGCCCTCTTTGACACTGGGTTGACCTTAGCCTTTCGTTTGTGACATTTCTTTACTTTTGGCTCAAGTAGCGGGTACTTCACTGCTGTAGACTCTGGCACTTTGGGCCAGAATTCTTTGAGAGGAGCGAGCTTTTTGTATTCAGCAAGCTTTTCTGGTGTTAAAACTGTGCGAGTTTCATCAGCGTTAATTTTAGAAATCTTCACTAACATGTTCTTCTGACCTTTGAATCTGTTAATGATTATATATTTAATGATGATTGGTGGCTCTGTTTTAGTCAGTTTCCTCTTTTTTTGGCTAAAGACATGATCTTTGCTTTTAAGGCCTTCATGTTGCACCAAATCTTGTTTGAAAGAACCCGAACTTGCCTGATCTCCATTTTCACTGTCGTAACTCATTTTCCTTTTTGCCCGCAATGTATATTTGCTACCTGGCAAACTGGACAGCTTGGTGCAAGAGAGTTTGGTGGGAATATCTGCAAGTTTATCCTCTACAGAGTTCTCAGTCAAACCTTCAACAGTTGGTGGATCTGAAGTTTCCATGTCAACCACCTTAAACATTTCTTTCTGTTTAAGGGAGCCTAAAGTGTTGGAAAGAAGTGCTGTGGCTTCCTCTTTCGTAGGAGACGGGGTCCTCACAGGACTTACCCTTTTTTGACCTAACGTTGTTTTCTTTTTGATCAACTTTAACCTTGACCTTCGCTGTTCAGGATGGTCTAAGTCACAGCAACCATCCCCAGTCTTGCTTCCAGCCTGTTTTTTGATGGGTCTGGACAGGCAATTAGACAGAATAACGCTGGGGAAAAATTTGTAGTGTGCCTCCTGTTGTGCCACAATGGTCCTCTCAGTTTTATTCTCTTGGTAATCCTCATATCTTATTTTCAGTTTGCTGACATCTTCCTCTTTTTTACCCTGTCCTGTCTCAACTTCTTGAGGGCCCAAAGCTTGGCTCTCTTTCATAGGGCTTTGTGTCTGGTCAAAACTTATCACAGGTCTTCTGCAGTCATTTGGACAGAGTTCCATTTCAGTCTTGGTGGGGCAGTTCATCATCTCAGAGTAACATACAAAGAAGCTCTTGTGATTCTCTGGGATGGATAAATGGTTCTTTTCCACATTTTTAATACTGGTAGATTTTTTTATCTTCTGGGCAAGCTTAGAGTTTCCAAAAATTGAATCATCAGGATCTGGCTGATTAAGGCCAGTGGCTTGGTTTTCATCAGTGTACAAAGAGTGCACACTTATTTTTTCAGCACCAAGTTTAGGTATATTTGCTATGTTAAAAGGGATTGGGTGTTTAACTGGTGGAATATATGGCACCTCTTTGTTAACTCTTAATCCAGTTGAACATTCGTTTGCCTCTTCACTTTTTAAATGCTTATCTGCTAAATCCTCTTGATTGAGTTTCTGCTCAGCACATTTGTATTCAATAACAATTTTAGCAGAAGATGGTGGCTCCATACGAACAGCTTCATTTGGAAAAACATTTCTGCTACCAAGGATCTTGTCTGTTGCTTTTAGAGATGAGCGTGTCCAGGATTCTTTGTCTGTTAGTGATGAATCTACAGAAAACATGACAACAAGTAGGTATACACCACTGTACTGAAAGCATTTATACTTTTCATTGTAGTTCATTAAATTCTTAATTAAAATTCTGCTTACCACTATTCTCATCTGCAGCTCCATCCAACTGTGGAATGGACAGATTAGTAAAGGGAGCACTGTTTCCCTTCCAATACACCTTTTCATCTGATGAGGCCTGCTGCTCTTCGCTGGAGCTTTCATTTGCTTCTTTCATACATAATCTGTGCAGGAAGGCAACATAGATTATGATTAAATAACATGCCATCAAATTAAATAATTGACAGGCATAACATCACACAGGCACCATCTGCTGTGGACCAGCCAGTGTTTTCCTAAGAGGTCTAATTCTGAATGCCTGTTAAGAAAGGTTTAATATTGTATAATAACAGTGTAATATTGTTAAAATGACTATATAATAATGCAAACAAGAATTAAACGCATATAAAAAACAATTCCAAAAATCCTAACGGGAAGTCTGGAGACCTTTGCCTAGCAGAGTGTCCTGGCATGTCACAGTCCCATCTTTGTGACATGATTCTACTGAGCTCTGACTCTTCTTTCTCCAGCTCAGGCCCAGCTTCCTCATCATCACTGTTATAGATGCAGCTAGCAATCCCAGACAGCTGCTGGGACACTACTTTGGACCTGCCAGCTCTAAATCCATCATCAGCCAATGCTTCAAATACATCAACCATAGCCTGGTCTTGACTGCTGTCTGTTAAAACATTGTGGAAAATGTAAATGTAAACTTGAAAATATAATTAGAACATGTACAAGAAAAGAGGAATTATGCATATTAACACATATCCAAAACAAAATTGTGAATATGCACACAAAGTATTGCAAAATAATATTTTTTTTTATTCATCAGTACTTGTGTTTTCCATTATAAATATCCAAAACATGGGTTTACATGAAAAGCATATAACAGACATTTACAGATATTAAGACTTGTTTTAAGAGATTACATTTTGAAATTCACTTTTTCCTACTCCTATTTTTTTTCTTTAACCATAAATCTAGTCAATGTGATAAGAAATACAAACTTAAAAACAAAATTAAATTTAGATTAAAAATATATGTTCTCAAGAAATGCTCATTTTTCTAGAAGTTTGGATCTCAAGAAAAATAATTTTGATATTTTTACTGAGTAAGGAAAAAAAATGCAGTGTGAAAACAATCTAGGGAAAAAGTAAGAGTTTTTGCTTGTGGAAACAGATATATTAGTTGTGATAGTCTCAGTACCAAGTAATACTGATTGGTTGGGTCTCTGAGAAAGAGGGAGGAAGGTCTGACTGTTTTCCAACAAACTCAAAATGGCCTCTTCATCAACAACTGCCACTTCAGCATCTTTCCCACCATGCTTTTGTGTGTCTATATGGTGAAAAGAAAAAAAGGAAAGATTTTGAATAAGACATTACTGACATTACCAAGTTAAACAGGCAGACTGCATATAGCCTCTTTGTTTTTGCAGTTTTCTTTCCCTTGGTGTGATGTGTGGAATTTAGTTGCTTGTCACCCATTTAGTGACACTGAAAATGTGGGATGACTAAGGTTCTGGAACTGGGAAAAGGGGTTCAATTTGAAAGGGGTCCTATCATGCTTTTTTCCCCTTTAGTGCCTAATGTTGCCGTTTGTGCATTAAAAAGATATGCAACGTTACAAAGCACAACGTACACTCCAAAGGGAGTTATTCTCTAAACCAGTAAGCACTGTTTCTGAACTCCCTCAAACACCTGAACTGCTTAGTTTCTTTAGGTGACTGTGCACCTCACCTTTAAATGCATCTGGATGCACATCCACTTGGCTGGCAGGTATGCAAGGCAAGTCATCTGGGCTCAGCACAGTAGGATAGAGTGAGAGCTCAGGGAAAGAGTCAACTTCAGACCCAGTCCTACAAAACAAGATAAACATCAAGCCCTCTGCCTGCCCACTCTCAAGCAATTCAGTGCAGCAAACATTCATTCCACCTACTTCTATTAGCATCCTTATACCTTCAACAGACATCATGGTGTGTGTGGGTTTATGCATGTGTGGATTTGAGTTGTGTTACATCCTAAGACGTATATTTTATTTTTATTTGTTTGTGATACATTTGATGTGTGAAGAGATATATTTGTATTTTGCTCCTTCTTTGTTTGTTTTTTTTTTGTTTTGTTTTTTTATTATGCAAAAATTATACAAAGACAAGCATATACAACTCGCAACAAGTACAAAAACAAATAAACATTCATAAGAATATGTAAAGTAAAATAATTCATGCAATTCATGCCAGGGGTAAAGTTACAACAATTTAAATTAACAAAAAGCTTCATAGGTCTTTCTTGCTTTTTTGTTTTTAATTTTGTCTAATGTAGTACCATCTTGTTTAATCTCTTTTATAAAATGTTCAAAGTTTGGCTTAGCTTTAGTCCATTTTTTCACATGAATGTGATATTTTCCAAATAAAATAAAAAGTTGAATAAGAAAGCACATCGTACTTTTGGAATCAACATTGTCCTGTACAAAAAAAAAAAAACATTTTTGAATATATACAATAAAAAAAAAGATGAGTCACTGATTCTTTGGCATTGCTACAAAATTCACATAAGTTTTCAATATTCAAATTGAAACGTTCAAGCAACTCATTGACAGGGTAAATTTTGTGTAAAATTTTATAAGATACCTCTCTAATTTTATTATTAATAAAAAACTTATTTGTTATTGACCATACTTTTTTTCCAGTTAACATTTTCATATTTAGTAGACCAGTAGTTTGTTTTTAAAATATTTCGAATATATTTGTTACTACATTTATCTATTACTATATTAATATCCCCAATAAATATTGTATCACTACAAAAACTGGTTTGATGATCAACGTTTACAGGAGAGAATCCAGGATTTCGTAATAGTGATTCAACTCTGCCAGGAATTGCATCAAAGATAACAGAGTATTCTTTTGGCCTCACAGGGATCATACATTTATTGAGAAATTCAGAATATGTTAAAAGCAGACCTTGTTCATTAAGCAACTGACTAACCGTAAGAATTCCATTGTCGTACCATGTCTGATTAAAGATTGACTTTTTTTTGTACAAGATATCTTTATTATTCCATATAAAATACTGATGCGGTGAAAAGTTATGTTTATAGATTAATTGCCAAGCCAGCAGTGCCTGCTTATGAAAGTTTGCCAGTTTAACTGGGATTTTGTCCACCAAAAAATTGCATTTTAAAAGAAAATTAATACCACCCAAAGAGTTAAATATGTAATTGGGGAAAACATTCCATACACTATCTTTATTTTTAATAAATTAAATTATCCATTTTATCTTAAACACATTATTAAGATCTGTAAAATTGAAAACTTCAAGGCCACCAAAGTCTCTATTATTATTTATAATATCTTTCCGTAAATAGTGTATTTTCTTCCTCCAAATAAAATCATAATCTTATCTAATTCCCTGACAACATTGTTTGGAACATCTGCTGACATAGATATATAAACAGACCTTGAAATCCCTTCTGCTTTTGAGAGTAGAACACGTCCATATAGGGACAGATCTCTCATAAGCCACATATTGAATCTGTTTTTAATTTTCTCAATAATAGGGTCAAAATTTAACAGGCTTCTTTGATTCAAATCTTTACACACCTTTATCCCAAGGTATGTGACATTGTCTTCAATTGGTATCCCACAAATTTCTTTCAGGAGACAATCTTTAAGAGAGAATAAAGTGGACTTATTCTTATTCATCTTCAATCCAGAGATTCCAGAAAATTCTTTATTACATTTAATAACTTTATCCATTTCGTCACTATTTTTGACAAAAATTGTGGTATCATCCGCTAATTGGCTAAGTTTAATCTCTTTACCAAACACTGAAATTCCTTGAAAACTTGCTTTTTTGATATGAGCAGCCATGACTTGAGTAACCAATGCTCCTTCTTTGTATTCTCTCTTTTCCCTCAGACTCTGACATCATGTTGGATGGAACTCCAAATTGGTCATTTATTTTTGTTACCATCAATGATGACCCAAGATTAGGGTGACCAGATTTCTCATGGTGGAATATGGGAAGGGTGGGCATATATATAGTTACTTTGTTATATAAAAAAAGAACAAAGCAAATTAGAAACCATAAGACAAATACGATAGAGATACAAATTGAATTGAATTGAAGTTTTTCAAATACAGTAGGTTTATTTAAAATGCATACATTTATTTAACATCTTTTGTTGTTTGATTAACATTAATGACACAGACAGGTAATTAATTAGGCTTCTGTCCCTTTAAGACCGAACGCATGGATTTAATATACTTTGTTTACGTTCACTGAAATTTTGAAAATTCTGGTGCAATAACTGCAAGTTCATTGATAACTAATTGTTATTGGATGGTAATTTTGCTCTACGACGAGCTTGGCTACCTTTGAATAGGCTGTTGTCATGTGACAGAACACTACTACTACTCGATCTGATCTCCTAGTCGCAAAGAAATTTTGAAATATGGGACAAAACATGATTTTTTTTCTTAGTAAGTCGGGACACTAAAAATAGAGCTAAAATATGGGACTCTCCTGGGAAAAACGGGACGTCTGGTCACCCTACCCAAGATAAAAGCTGAGCTGATTCATTCAACTTGATTGTGAAGGACTGAAGAGCACATTAGAATACCCAATTAATGCTTATTATATCATCTGTAGAAATGGAACCCATGTCTTTCAGAGTCAGCTTTTTGATCGAACCACAACTTAGGAAATATACAGTACTTAATGTTATACTATTTTTGTCATTGTATTGCTTACTCAAAATATACAGTATCATTGAAACTTAAACTTTACAAACAGTTTGGGAAACTTCAATTCAGTGAATTGACTTGCCTTAAAAAGGTACCTTTACAGATTCTATCCAGCTTATTTTGCAAGAAGAATTAAGCCATTTTCGTTGAATGTGCAAGATTTCTGATTCATTAGTCGCTATAAGTAAATAACTAGAAGAATAAAGCATAGTAATTGATAAAAGTATTTGCACTTAGTGTGTTTATGATAATACATTAAAATAATCATAAATACCAGTTTGCACTATCAAGCAGCATAACATACAGAGCAAGATGGCACCAGAACCGCTGTATGAATGGCTGTACCTGCTTTTTTCATTAAAAATAATGTGGATAAAACTAGGGTTGGGTACCGAAACCCTATTGAGTCACCTGTGTAACTGGTATGTACTAGAACCGAATCAGAACGCAGATTTCGGTGCCACTTTAATGCCTGAGCGATCGATTGAAATATTTGTCCTGGTTCTCTGAAATGAACGTAAGAAGCATGGGCGTCGCTAGGCCATTTTTAGCGGGGCTATAGCGATTAGCTCCATAAACTGTACACAAATTTGTGATCGCCTCAGAGACAGTCCCCTTTAAATTTCATATGAAAACGGCGGCAGACTTCGTCTCCTCCCCGTCTTTCAGCGCGCTCTTCAATCCGCGGCAGCGCAGCGCGAGCGGACTCAAACAGAAACAGAGGACACAAGGCGTGTGTTTATCAATAGATTGTTATAATATCTGTATCTGTGCAGTTCAGTATCTGTATCTGTGATTTTTGCTGTCGTACGAGCTCGCAGGCGATTTTTTTCTCTCGGGAGAAAATCGCAGATGCTCGCATGGTCGCGGCTCGTACTGTGTGAGAAGAATTACGGGCCGATCCGAGACGTTACGAGCACCTCCCGTCCTCCCGATAATTTTCAAACATGTCAAAAAAAATCGGATGCTGTCGGTTTAACTTCGTGGCATATGAGCGGTTGAACGAGACGATTTGGCGATCCATCTGAAGTTGACCAATCAGAAGATGACAAAAACCATATAGTCTAAATCGTAGTAAATTCGTGTCGTGTGTGACTGCCTCCGTACGATTTTCGGATAAACTCAATCGTGACATGTGCCAGAGCTCACGACGTTCCGACCTTCAGAATCGCACCGTGTACGCCCGCCTTTAAGGGAAGCACAACTCGGGAAATGAGAGCATCCGAGGAGCATGTGAATGCTATGTATATCTATTTTAAATATTTTTAATGTTCTTTAATGCTATGCATCGTTTTTTTTTGGCTCTTTTTTTTTTTTTTTAAGTATCGGTTGAGGCACCGTTTAGACACCGGTACCGTTTTAAAAGTATCGATTTGGCACCGGTATCGTAAAAAACCAAATCGATACCCAACCCTAGATAAAACCATTATGAAAGCACCAGCAGAGCTTGCTGGAGCTGGTCTCGAGATGAGCTGTGTTAGATGACTTCTCTGTGTTAATTAGTCTTCTGGTTAATGACAACAAAGGCACAGAGGTGGTTTCTACACAGCTGTCAGGATCCTGGGTAGTGATTAAAACATTACATTGAAAATTGTCTAAATTTCTATTGTACAATTTGTTTGAAAGAAATTCACTTATTCATTTATTTTGCTTCCAACCTGGAGATGGAAAAAAAAACATTTATCAGTGACGTATGGGAAGCTTTACTCACACATCAAATTCATTTTCCTTGAGAATTTCCTTGAATCTCTTCATGAAGTTTTTTTCACTCTCTGCAAACTCTACAAAGCCTCGATCTGAAACAGTAGCCATTGCACAACATGGTGAATAACATTAATAGTGGTGCTGCAAAAAAAGTTTCCATACAAGAGCTTTTCTCACCTTGTGATTCAGGCATGTCAATACGAGAGCTTTGACATCTCTCCTGCCGTCGCTGTTTCTCATCATCCCAGATGGCCTGGAGACCAGGGTTTCTGCCAATCTGATCTGGATACAACATGCAAAAAAAAGCACTCATTAAATGTACTACACAAATAGCACAACGCCAGAGAGACTTAACGTGCATAGCAAAGTCTGATTTGATCTTTTCTAACAAGCAGAAATACATGACAGCACAACAAATACTGGGTTAAAGTGCTAATTACTAGGAAAGTATTTACAACTAATTTCATTAATGTTTAAACAAAAATTTTGTAACCGAGTAGTCGACTAGTCTAACAAACACCCAGAAGACATAAAAAAAAAAAAAAAGATAAAACATTCTGTACAAGCAATCTATTTGAGATAGCCTATACAATCTATGAATCAAACAGTCAAATCCCATATTGAATACTGCTGAAAAATAGTTCATATACATGCAAGTGCTTGCCTTGCGGTAACCCTTTAGGGTAACACTTTATATAAACGATATAAATTAAGCATAAATTAATAAAGTGCTTACAAACCATTAACAAACTATTCGTTTATAGTTAATTCATAGTTAATGAACTGTAGTTAATACAATACATATTTTAAATTCACTGATTTATGCAGTCAAGGTTCTTATTACCCGGTGTAGACAGGGATTTGCACAAACACACACACAGTCTGGTGCACTATCCTTGTAGGGACCATAGGCATAATGGTTTTTATACTGTACAAACTGTATTTTCTATCGCCCTACACCTAAACCTACCCCTCACAGAAAACTTTCTGCATTTTTAGATTTTCAAAAAAACTCATTCTGCATGATTTATAAGCTTTTGTACCCATGGGGACCTCAATTTAGGTCCCCACGGTGACACAAGTCCCCATGAGTTGGTGTGTATTCAGGTTTAAGTCCCCACCAGTGTAGAAAAACCTGTACACACACACAAACAAATCAACCATTCCTTACTCTCAATCTCTAGACGGTTGAGAACATCAGCAGCCACGGCATCAACCTCCAGCTCACACACACTCATCCGTTCCACCTCCTCTAAAATCATTGAACTGCAAAAACACATACCACACATGAAATAAAGGTCAAAATGCCATACAATGTTGGTATGTATGTACTGATGTATAGCAAAAACACATACACACACCTTGGTATGTTGTCATCTTCCCAGCGCATTGTATCTCTCAGCCCACCATCACTGAGTTTAGACGTGCAGGGATTCTTCCATGGGTTGGTGCTACCCCCTAAATTTGACATATGCTCTCCTACTAAAGAATCAGAAACAAGTAGTAATAAAGGTGTAAGGTGTTGGCAAAAAGTACATGTAATCAGTTGAGAACTGTTATTATAAGTAGTATATGAGTGACAACTTAATGAGGAAGTGAGTTGTCTTATCGCTGACTTTTGTGTTTTATTCAGTTTGAGTGCACCTTGTGAACAGGTTTGACATTTAAAAAAATGAATAAATAAATAAATAAATTGGGTGCCCCTTTTCAGCACTGTGCTTGTTGTCATTCAGTTTGTATTTCCACTGCGTGAAGGTAAGGTCGTACGAATTTTTCAATGAACCGCTCGTTTTAAAATTTTCCCAGTCTACTGACATTTGTTATGACATCTGCTTCAAACATTAAAATGCACATGATATCTATACATACATATCTATACAATACGTATATCCACTTCACCAGCAAATTACTCTTCAACAGTGATGCTATAGAGCTAATAGCTGAAGACAGAATTTTAAAGATTGCTGCGCACTTGGTTCTCTGAGGCATAAGGTATACTGTTGTACAGTATAGCAATGCCTGAACATGGTGTGAGATTGTGTTGCACACAATTTTAAACATTTACATAAGTTCTGCCATCACAATGCAGTAATTCCCCCACACACATCTTAACTATATCACATGGGTGAAACTACACCCTGATATTAATAATAATAAAAAATAAAAAAAATAATTTAAATGAACTTAATTACACATGCAACAATTATATTTGCAGAAAGCAGACTTTGTGCTCAAAATGAGCCTAAAGGTTTAAATAATTAGCCTAATTAGGAAGTGTAAAGATACATTTCCAAAAGCACAAAAGTAAGCGGTTATTATTATTATAATTATACAGTAAAATTAAAATAGTAATTACAATTAGAAACTGTTACAGTTTTATCATATGTTCTCATATCTATTTTTGTAATATGGCTTCGTTATAATACTGTTTTGATCGGTTTTCTTTTTGCAATGGTCACTATTTACTTTTTTTTCCATAGTGTGATTTTTGGTGAATTGTATTAAAACCACCAATAATAATAATAATAATAATAATAATAAAATGAAACCCACAGCAAATTAATGCAAAAACATACAAAAAATATTGTCGCCATTTTTTATTCATAGATAACAGGTGAGATTTCAATTATATTTTGATCACTGAACTAGGAAATGTATCCCGTTTCCGTTTCAGAAATCTGGTCACCTTATTGTTTTTTCTTTGTTTTTGCTATTCATTTGTAATCATTTCAAACAATCCAATTAATCATATAATTAACTTAACCATTTATTATTTAACCACATTAAACCATGAGCTGATAAAACACATTCTTATGGAAATAATACTAAAGAATATTGTTATGGAAATAATACTGAAGAATAGTATTTGTAACTAGTAGAGATTTTGGATTATCGTCTCTATTGCATTTATGCTCCTGTGATGTTGTAGTGCTGTGCAATCACAAAAGTTTATAATTTGCATTTGTTTTTAAGCCTTGTGGTTTAAAATAAAGTGATTTTCAACTGATTTTAAACCATCTATTTTGCAAAGCAAAAGTAACTATATTGTGATATTTATGTGACCCGTTTTGACCCATTTTGTTGAATTTTAGGTTTTACACAAAAAATTAGTTCATTAAGCCCTCGTCTAGCGATCCCAATGCTCCACATAGTAATTAAACATACAAAATTATGTTAAAAGAGTTAAGTGTGATAAGCCACGAAAAGGATCTTACTCGCGCTGACTGACACGTCCAAACGCCTCAAACTGTACGTGATCCCGATACACACACACACACACACACACACATACACACATTACAGTGTTTCAAAATCTTGGCGAGTATTCATGCAAACATAATCTGTCTTAAATGATCGTTTGGTTAAATGTTGGGGAAAAACATCTGATGTGCAACATCATATTAGATCTGTGCATTAATATATAGGCCGCCTGTCTCAATATTGTTAATCAAACAATAAAAGTAAAGAAAAAATCACTCAGTGCTCTTAATTGAACTACTTTATTTGTAAAGAATACACTAAAGACTATTGCAGTGATTTTTACTACAGGTCGAGTCTAGGAGAACTTGCAGCTATCAGGGATCACACACACCTAGTTCAGTTCAAGCAGCGGCCTAAAACAGTTTATTTAATCACCAAAAGGGCAAAGGTTCACTTCAAGAATGATCAAAAAGCGGCATAGATGAGTTTGAAGTTCGGTGTAAAAAAAAAACAGAGCAAAACAGAAAGAAAAAGTGCGATCTATATTATAGCTCTCTATGAAGCATACAGACTTTATTAGAGCCACAGAAAGACAAACGTTTCACTGAAAAGGCACAATACACAATCTTCCAGCCCAGGGTGAAGTCTTTCAGAACTTCAGATACCTGTCCTGATCCCAGGTGTTTCATGTCAAATACCTTTTATATTATATACAGTAACTTCAGATACCTGTCCTGATCGCAGGGGTTTCGTGTCAGATTATATTCATACTGTTATAACTTCAGATACCTCTCCTGATCACAGGCGTTTCATGTCAGATTACATTCATACTGTTATAACTTCAGATACCTGTCCTGATCACAGGGGTTTTGTGTCAAATACCTTTTATATTACATACAGTAACTTCAGATACCTGTCCTGATCACAGGTGTTTTGTGTCAGATTACATTCATACTGTTATAACTTCAGATACCTGTCCTCAGGGCCGCATTAACCATTGGGCTAGGCGGGGCTGAAGCCCGTGATTGGCTGTGGAGTAGATTGACGGACATCGGTAGCGCCGATCGCAAAAAACCCACCATGCCCCTCACTTTTTAGTGCTATTATTTAGTGGAGTTTTCCGTAAATTCCATGCATTACCATTAGAGATTAAAACGTCACATTTGAATTTGTTTTACCATGCATTTATTATATATTTTACTTTTGAACAAACTGTGCACGTAGCCTATCTATCAGGTGATCGCTGCGCCTAATGTCTGCATTCACCTCTCTTCACTTCATTCTGGTGTAATCCAGAAATGGTCATGCAAAGAACAATCTTCGATAAGCAAAAATGTCAACTATTCTAAAAAAAAAATAAAAAATAGTGAGAGAAAAAAAATTAGGAGAGAGGGGAAAACATGAGTTAGGCACTAAAATCCACAGCTAGTTTATTTTACTAAAGCTGATGATGGAGTGGGAGTTGTGGAACCGCAAATGGGCCGGACACATGGAGCAGATAAAAACACAGCGTTATTATCCCCACAGATTTTAGGTTAGTTTGATTATTAACTTGATAGATGTAGCTATAGTGCTTTTTGTGTTTGAACAAACTCTATAGGGCTAGTATATTCGCTTATGGGTTGAGAAATTCATTTTGCGCGTTCTGATGTAAGCTTTTCATTTAAACGCATTTTAAGCATTTTGGTTTAAAAACTAATTTAACTGTTCAGGGACATTA
>NW_015557069.1:379382-382343 GCF_001515605.1 Sinocyclocheilus anshuiensis
ATTATATACAGTAACTTCAGATACCTGTCCTGATCACAGGTGTTTCGTGTCAAATACCTTTTATATTATATACAGTAACTTCAGATACCTGTCCTGATCCCAGGTGTTTCATGTCAGATTACATTCATACTGTTATAACTTCAGATACCTGTTCTGATCACAGGTGTTTCATGTCAAATACCTTTTATATTATATACAGTAACTTCAGATACCTGTCCTGATCACAGGTGTTTCGTGTCAAATACCTTTTATATTATATACAGTAACTTCAGATACCTGTCCTGATCGCAGGTGTTTCATGTCAGATTACATTCATACTGTTATAACGTCAGATAACTGTCCTGATCCCAGGTGTTTCATGTCAGATACCTTTGTCATAATATACAGTAACTTCAGATACCTGTCCTGATCACAGGTGTTTCGTGTCAAATACCTTTTATATTATATACAGTATACCTTCAGATACCTGTCCTGATCGCAGGTGTTTTATGTCAGATTACATTCATACTGTTATAAATTCAAATACCTGTCCTGATTGCAGACTTCGTGTCAGATTACATTCACAACTGACGTTACTGCATGTTTTACATTTTTATGGTTGTTTATTTGTTTTCAAAAGTCGTTTAAATGTAAGATTATAAAACATAAAAATAACCTGTATGACTGTTTTGTCCTTCATTATCAATCGCAGACGCTTTTTATATTCATTATCCATCGGAGCTGATCGGAAATGCCCGGCAAAAAAAAAAAAAACAGCATTCTGTGCATGGTCGGTGACCTCTTGATTTTTTTTTTTGGAAAGGGGGCGTTTTCCCAACACCTCTAGAAACGCCCATTTTACGTCATGGTAATGAAACTCCTGGAATTTAGTGAATGCCCTATAATGACAGCGGAGCCTTCAGCCGCTCCAGCAACGGATGCAGGCCAGAAAAACTATCGGCATGGATTTTTGCCGATAGCCAATAGTTCCAGCAAAAATAACAAAAATAACTATATTATGATTAATATTGTAAATATTATTAAGAAAAGAATTGGAGGAAAAGATCCTTTGTATTTCGTGATGCATCGAGAATAGTTTTATAAATTCGAATCGTTACCCTCTGAATCGTAATCGAAACTAATTGTGAGGCAAGTAAAGACTGACACCTTTAGTCGCAATAACGGCTTCTGTGATTGGTCACAACGCCCCATTGTGGTTGTGGTATCATGGAAAAAGAAAGCTGAACATATATTTTTCCTATAGATATGGGTTTTGACTTGGTGTGTCGAATTTGGTGGTATTACCAGAGATTTTATGGTTGCTAGTTGAGGTATGGTTGCTAGTTGATTTAGTTTTGGAACCTTCAGAAAACCTTAACTAGATTTTTCTCAAAATTGACTTTGCTGACTCGATTGAAATAGAGAATGTGAAAACAACAATAACTCATTTTTGAAAATGTACTCATTGTGACTCATTTCGCCAGCATGGGTCATATATCATTACTATGAACAATTACTTGTATTGTGATATTGTGTCAAGGCTACTTCTTGTTTATGTGTGTGCCTGTGTGTGTTACCTGTTGCATGGCTTTTTCGAAACTTAACAGCAGCAAGACTGATCATGTTCATGCCGTAGAGGTTGTAATCGATAAAGAGCTGCAGCAGGAAGGGAATATGAGCTTCATGGGGCTGAAAACTCTTATTCATTACAGCTCCACCCTGCAGGAGTTCACTCACCCTACAAAGAGAAAACACACAATCATCAACACCCGTCACATCCTGATATACCACTCCTTTTGGATAACATGACTTAATTTGGCACCAAATCACCAAAGGTTAGTTCCCTTTCATGGGAACTTCGAACTGCGTCCTCTAGGGGTCGCTATGGGGAACGCCTCGTCGTGACCCGTGTCTGAAGCATACATTGAAAAAACACCAACTCGTTGGCCGGCGACAGCCATGACGTCACTACCGGTGCGACTATAGTATAAATAGGCGCCGGGAGCACACATCATTCTCTTCTTCGTCTTCATTGACTGTTTTGTTTGAAGCGTGCATTTCTGTGGTAAGAGCGATCTCTATTCATCTCATTATGGCGAGCACTACTAGTAAAGCGTTTAAGGATGTGTGCATCCGTGTTGACGTTGTTTAACATCTGATGACACACACGATCTATGCGTTATTTGTTTGGGCGAAGAGCACGCACACGGTGCCTCCGAGGGGGCAATCGGTGTGCACTGCTAGCGTTTTTTCCAAGGGAAAAAGCTCCGCTCTCGTTTGTCTCTTTTTTCGAGGAAAGAGGGGCAGCCGTCTGCTCCCCGCGATTCAGGCCCCGCCGCTGCTGAGGCACGGAAGGGAAGAAAACACAAAGTGATGAAAGAAACTTTGCTTAGCACACCGTTATCTTTGTGTCTCTGGAACATCTGTGCCGGCGCGCATTCTTACTGTTATCAGACTGAGGAGCCAACTTTCATGTGGATATTATTGTTTTTCTCAACATTAACATGATGTGAGACAATATAAACACAATAAACACAGGTCAACTCGAGTGAATACGTTCTGTACTGTAATTGGCACTGTCTGCTTTATTTTTTTCCGTTTGCTCTGCTTGAGCTTGAATGCTTTTGTTCTTTTTATATATATATATATATATATTTGTTCGTTTTTCGTTTACACACGTTTTTAAACTAAAAGAAAACCTTGAGATATAACGTAAAGTTGTTGTAGAACATTGTGTATAACGCCTAATCATAAGCTTCAGAAATGGTGACAAAAACTTGATAAAAAAATAACCGTCTTTTTCATTAAACGTCATTTAAATAAACAAATATTCGAATATTCATTTTTTATGGGCCCAAATATTCAAATACACTATTTTTGAAAAATGCCAATTCTTAGTATGTATGTGTGACAAGAGGGGCGGGGCCGAGAGCCGTGGGAACGGAGCGAGGCCGGTGGAGTAAATGCTAATGCACGACACCT
>NW_015557069.1:382560-397482 GCF_001515605.1 Sinocyclocheilus anshuiensis
CTGTGTTTGCTTTTAGAGATGCGCAGCGGCTCAGCTGTTACTATATTTGGAACTATTTTCGTTGATGCAATATATACAATAAGACAATAAGAATGTTTGCGGGAGCGTGACACACACGTTGCGGGAGTGGGCGGTAATGGTCAGAAATTCAGGGGGAGCGGGCTTAAGAAAACTATCCCGCTCAGGTCTCTAGGCTGCGCGTCAACACACACGTGTTTTTTTTTCACGCTCCCCCTGGAGATCACCCCCAATCATTAGTGCCGCTTGTTCGGTCTTTGACAGAACATATAGGACAATTTTTTAAATAGCGCCATAAACAAAATTTATTTCAAATTTAATTCAAGCACTTTCAAGGACCTATGTTTGTTTTCAAGTACTTTCCAGGCCTTGAATCCATATGTCTGAAATTCAAGTACTTTCAAGTACATTCAAGAAGCGTGGGAACCCTGATTATTGTCGTTTGCTATTGCTGCAATGAGTGACAGGATGCTGGAGGTTACTGTCCCAACCTCACACCAAGACACATATCATCAGAGAAGAGACGTCATTGTTGGAGGGTGGCAAAGTTATTTTGAAATAAGAAATGTCAGTTTTGATTTCATGATGATTTTAAAAGCATGTTTGAATGTAGAATTCTTGTAATTGCATTCTTACCAGTAAAAATTCAATTATAGAACTCGAATTACAATATATACTAGAAAGATACAATTCAATTAGAGAACTCAACCAATGAGAACTACTAGTACGAATTTAACTGCAGAGCTCTCTAATTGGAATTCTTAATAGTAAGTATGTAACTGCAGAGTTCTATAATTAAATTGTAGAACTCTGCAATTACATAGTATGAATGCATTTGCTCTGTAATTGGAATTCTTACTAGTACAAACACAATCATTGAGCTCTGTAACTCATACTAGTCTCTTTTTATTAAATTCTTACCAGACTGCTTAAATAAATAAGGGTACACTTGAAACACAGTATATCAACAAGTCAATTAAACATCAGGGATATCATTCTGTCCAGTTACGAAGCATTAGTGATTGTTAATCAGTTTCACCTGCTTTGGTGCAAATGAATATAACAGGTGCACTGGAGTGGCAACAAGAAGACAACCCCCCCAAAAGGGAATGGTTTCGCAGGTGGTGGCCATAGACAATTGCTCTCTCCTTTTCATTCCTGACTCATTTGTCTCTAATTGTGTTTTGTTAGGGTCCTTCTCACTGCTTGTAGCATAGGGCAGTACCTGCAACTAGTGATGGAAAAATTAAGCTTTGCGAAGCACCGAGGCTTTCCCCTCAACTGTATTGCAAAAAGGTTCATTACTCGAAGCTTTTCAAGACGGTGCACACTAACGACATCTTGTGGTCAAAATGTGGAAAAAGCTGCCTTTGCGTCCCAGACGACCCAGCCATTTTTGGACGGTTTCAGATAATAAATTAGTTTGTGCTTTGAAAACCTGTATAAAGCAAAGAAAATATGAAGTCTTTATAAATAAGTCTTCATGTCAGTCATTGTATTACACAATATGAATACATGAGTCTGTGAATAAATTTGCGGAAAATAGGCAAGGCTGTAGGCATATATAGGCTATGATCAAAATAACCGAAGATTATCATAGAATGGTCAGTTAAAGTGTCTGAACCAGGAATTAATACAAAATGAACATGCACAAAACTACACATGCAAATATTTATTTGTATTATGATTTATTCTTTTCAAAGAAGTGAGTGACACCTGAAACTGCGCAAGTGGTTCGCGTTATTTGAATCAGTGGTTGTGTGCGAAAACGAAGCATCGGACGTCACAGATCAAGTACAGTGCTTCACTGTAGTGATGGGAAGTTCGGATCATTTTACCGACTCGGACCTTTGAGTCTCGTTCAGCAAAATGAACGAATCTTTTTTCGAGTCATTTCGTTCATTTTAGCAAAATATAATTAAAATGTTACGTGTTACTTCCCTAATAGCTACGTCTACTACTTACGCAAACGTTGATCACACTACAAACAATACGAAACTGCTATAAGAAACAGAAAATATTAATTAATTGTTTACCTGGGTCTTCAGTCTATGATTAGCTCACCTCACCTCTTATCTGACAAGTCTTCGGGTTTGGGCTTATGGGGCTGTCACGTGATGAATGAATGACTCAAACCCGAAGACTCGAGAGATTAACTAATCAATTCTCTTTCCGGCTCAGACTGCATTGGTTAAAGCTTATGGGGCTGTCACGTGATGAACGAACGACTCGGAAAAACCCGAAGACTCGAACCAGGTGAACTACTTGACTAATTCCAGTACAGAACCTATATGATGTTGCGCATGCGCGACTGAACGAATCACTCCCCAAGACGACTCGTTCTTCCCGAGGCACATTAAAGATTCGTTCAAAATGAACGAATCGTTCAAGAACGACCCAACACTACTTCACTGTGAGATGTTTCGTTTTTTTGATACAAGCTTCGAAGCCTCAGTGTCGAACGTCACATCACTACCTGCCACCCAATCAGGTTGCACAGGTAGTCCAGCTTCTCCGGGATGGAGTGTTAAAATGCACAAATCTTCTCTTAATAGCATACTTCTTATGAAATATTTCATTATAATTGCTATTAGTATTATAAACAGTGCAAAATACATATTTGTTTATTGGCCTTTGTAAAATACGGGACAAATCGCATCTCGTATTGTTTTGATACGGGACGCACCATTTTACCCTTAAAGTCAGCATGAAATCAAAATTGACTTTATTTACTTTACTAGCGTACATTGCTAGTCTTGATGTAAACAATTAATCTGTGCAAGTTAATCCGCTGAAAAAAATTGTTTGTCTTCGTAATCTTTAATCAAAATCTGAACATTTACTTCCGCTCTGGAATAGCATTCCTTTTCTGATGACGTCAGTCTGACGGCTTGGGCAGAATATCCTTAAACACACCCCTCCAACCGTTAGATTGCTATGAGTGAGAGACAGAGAGGAGGAGCGCAAACATAAAACCATGCCCTCTATTCAATATTCCGTTTCAGCTGGAAATACGTCACTACACTGAAATAAAGTCGGCAGCAACTTCCAGTTCACGCGGACTTTAAATACCGGACGATTCCGTATTTTAAGGGACGGGTGGCAAACCTAACTGAATCCAGCAATACCTCTTTCAGAATCAGTAAACGCACTCTGCGGTGACTGCTGTCCTGACATTTCATCCTACCCGTCAGATTGTCCTACCAGGGCTAACTGCGCATGCACACATCAATATTGCGTAAATTTTCTCACATTGAACAACACAATTACTGTATTTGCTTTACTGTAAGGGTAGGTTTAGGTTTGGGGTAGGTGTAGGCATTAATAAAGCATAATCTGATGGGTAGCATTTTTTGTTGAAACCTACTTTCAATTGGAGGTAGCAAAATCTGGCAGGGTAGCACAAATCATCAGAACACTGGTCTACTTCTTTTAATCTCATGTACGCCCTCCCCCCAGTGTTGCCAACTGCACTCAATTGAAAGTAGCTAAAACTGGTAGCTAAATGTCACTAGATGACATCACAATGGCAAATTCACTGATCTATATAAAGATGAACGTAGATCAGTGGGCAAGATGAGAACTTCGATAAGGTTTGTCCAAGAAGTTGCTATATTTGTCCCTAAACTTTTGAAAAAAGTCTCAAAAGGGGCGGGGAAGTTGCTAAATCTAGTTACAAAGTAGCTAAATTGGCAACACTGCCTCCCCCACAGCATGTGTGCCATGTGTTTTGATGTTCAAGATGGCCAGTGCTGTAATGGAGCCGTATGTTTGAGCCAGGATCAATGGAACCACAGTGATTGCGTCCAAGTACAACATACTTGGGATTACCAGCTTTCAATATATAATGTATAAAAAAAAGCCATTTTGAGATAAAAAAAAATAAGATTTTGTTGTAGTAAATATGTTTTTAAATAAACTGTCTTATACACAAAAATTATAGACATAAAAACAATATAGACATCAGTTATCAATGTTAGGGATGCACCGATCCGATACTCAGTATTGGCTCTAATACTGCTATTTTTCATTGGTCAGACGAGACTGATCCAAATCCCATATTGTATACTATTCTGTGTTATTATTAAGCCCCACGAAAGGCACAATATAACATTATAAAGCACCAGAAAGTTTTCGTGCACTATATTCCAAGAGTTCTGAAGCTGTTCCATAGTTTAATGTGAGGTTCAGATGAATATTTAAGTCGTTAAATTAAAGTTTGCATAAACTCTTCTCTGCGCTGAGGCTGTCAGTCATCCTCCATTCAGCGTTCGGTTATGACAGTCAAAACGATGAAACTCTCTCGAAGATGATTCAATGTTCCTATTATTATACTTGATCTGTAGATAAAGATCAATGGATTTGCATAAAAGGACTTTATCTTGCTGGAGTTTAGTGCTGTTCCTAAATCATTTTACTTCCTACTGGAAGTCTGTTAGATCACAACAAGTAGAGAGCACTATGCACCGTTCTTAACGTGCACAGTAACTGAAATTTACACTGTTAAAAGAAAAGGCTTAAACCGTTGCACAGACATAATACACTACGCATTAATATCTCTTCCCTTTGAGCTTTGAAATTTTCTATGCGAAAACTCTGCGTTGCTTCAAGCACATCATTCTGCGCATGGGATGCGCATAAGCACTTTGTGCCGCTCTATATTGGACCCTTCCATAATATAATTTTGAAAGATTATTAATAGCCTTTCTTGTTCTGTCCTAGCTATCATATGTTGCTGCCTCATTACTGTCCTATACATTTAAAAGTAATCTTTTAATTTTAAAGTATATATTTATATATAAATACATTTACTTGTTTTTCATGAATGTATTTTATTACAACAATAAAAAGAGCAATGTGTAACATTTTACCAGATTTATTCCTTAACTTAAAATTCACATTTATTTTTCCCCACTAAATGTTTTTTTTTTTCACTAAATGTTTAGATTCTATAAAATTGTGCACTCGTGATTTTTCTTGAGTAACTTTTGCTGCTGAATTAGTTTATAATAGTATTTTTTTTCATAGATTATGATTATATATTTTTTCATTTGCTATTTTTCTTTAAAATTAAGATGTCTATATTTAGTAGACTGTGTTTAACACACAAAAGAGTGATGATCAGGTAAACACAGAGAGGTATCAAAATTCTACACTGATTTAAAAAAAAAACTGTGCTGGCATCGGATCAGTATGGGTCGATACTCAGAATATTTGGTATCGGATCGGTTCTGAAAAAATTGTATCAGTGCATCCCTACTTGTAACTGTCAATTTTGAAATAAAAGGACATTTTCTACATTGATTTTAGAACACAGTTTAAATGGCCAGGTCTCCTTTAAGACTACAATACAAATGTTCACTTCTATAATTGGGTATCATCATTGCATATACTCTCAAGAGAGCAAATCTTAAAGCAAAAACTTTAAGTGCAAATGGAAAAAAAAAAAAACATAATAATAATTAAAAAAAAAAATTTAATTACATGGAATGACAACAAGTCTAGATACAGACAGGCTCTAAAAGCTGTCAATGCTGAGCACCTCTGAATATTATAGTCTAATAATATAGACAATAAATCAAAATATACAAATATATACAATTGTATATTGTTATTCAGTACAGTGTCAAGATTAACAGACAATCAGACTTTGCACTGAACTATTCCAACTCTGCTTCGTAGCACCGACTTTATGAATTTCTTCACATAGAAAACAAAAAGCATCACTGATGCTTTTTGTTTTCTATGTGAAGAAATTCATAAAGTCGGTGCTACGAAGCAGAGTTGGAATAGTTCAGGGCAAAGTCTGATTGTTTTTTTATTGGGGGATGATATTGGATGCTAAAACCTGAAACGGTGCTTTTTATTGTACATAAAAAGCAACGTTTCAGGTTTTAGCATCCAATGTCATCCCCCAATAAAAATGACAGTTCTTTACTCCCATAGGACAGGAAGCGCTTACAAAACTTACACTACATTCAAACCAACGACAGATCCTAGAACCCATAGCCACTAAACTACTGAAAGAACTGCGCCCTGTAGAAGGAGAGCCTATTCTCATTATTATAATCACCTCCTTATCTCTAGGTCATGTTCTTATAACCTTCAAGCTGACAGTTATTAAGCCTCTAGATCCTATAGTGAATTGGCAAATTACAGACCCATCTCAAATCCTGTTTATGTCTAAAATATTATTAAAAGTTTTATCTGAGTATGCTCCTTTTTACAGGAAAGCCCTAAACGTCTAATTTCTTTATATTTAACTGATCCTCTATCATGCTACAAAACATCATGTTCTTTAAGGTCACAAAACTCTGGACTTTTTATAGTACCAAGAACATCAACGCTTACTAGAGGTGGTAGAACATTTTGCATCTGGCTCTTAAACACTGGAATAGCCTTCCTAAAAATGTCTGGGGGTCATACACTCTGTTTAAATCCAAGTTAAAGAGCCATCTCTTTTAGCCAAGCATTCACGTAATGCAGTCAAATACTATCCTTATATTGTCATTATGATCACAAAATGTAATCATTACCTAACATTCATTATGTCTACTTAACTAAAATGATGAGCCACATGTATGACCTGTATCATCTTACAGCAGTATACAACTGCCACATGGATAAAACTTTGGCACACTCATCTCTGACTAATTAACAGACTACTCCCTAATTGTACCATTGAAAACACTTGTGAAAAGCATTATACATACATATAATACTTCATACTGAATTCAATTTTATATGTGGAACTGTTTTGAAAACTTTTGCTATGATCTTACCACTACAGTTGCCAAGATTAACTATTTATGAAGTGTTGAATACAGCATTCTATTTAAATCTACTCCCATTGCATAAAGCGTAGCAGCACAGAGAATTGTAACCAATTACAGTAAGGTCTTTTGAGATCACAAATGCAACAATGCAACATGATTTCTGCACTCGCACATGCTTTCGTCATAAAGTGCAGACACAATGTAATCGAGATTCACTGAGCAGTGTAAACAGCATCAATTATAGAGGAAGTTTTGGTGAAACAGCAGAACTCTGAGCTCGCACTTTTTGATTGACAGATCGGATTTAAAAAAGGGAGCACTCTTTCTGTATATAATTTAATCCCAATTTATATAATTTATACTAGTAAGGGGAACAATGCATAAAGGTAATATATTCACATATATGTGAAACACTTAAATATATTGAAATA
Organism: Sinocyclocheilus anshuiensis; assembly: GCF_001515605.1. Taxonomy (NCBI): domain Eukaryota; kingdom Metazoa; phylum Chordata; class Actinopteri; order Cypriniformes; family Cyprinidae; genus Sinocyclocheilus; species Sinocyclocheilus anshuiensis. Next base: position 389,786 of record NW_015557069.1, read on the forward strand.
TATTTTGAAAATATATTTAAAAAATGCATAGAACATAAAGCTCGTGTTGCGTGTTTAATTATGTTTATGTGAAATTATATTCATGCCTCATATGATGTATTTTTAATCATTGCGTTTTTGCAATGCAGCCCAATTTTATTTCTACACTATAGGTTTACGGTTTAAAGCTATATTATATTAATCTACATCTATCTATCTATCTATCTCTCTCTCTCTCTCTCTCTCTCTCTCAATGTTTTGCAATACTGCTTTCATATTCTCACAGAATTTACAGTTTGATGTAGGCCTACTATCCACTTAATGTCTGATCAAGTTTCAGGACATTTTATCTGACTTTTATGTACTATTTATGCAAACGCTGGTAACGTTGATGTGTTTTAATGGGCGCGCACGTTGAACATTCCAGTCGCATTTAAACTGGAGTAGAGGGAGTTACCATGGAAACGGGACGTCAACTAAGCTGACAAGTAGCGAAACTCTGTCTCTCAGTGTTGTCTTCACTGCTTTCAGGTAAGTTTAGTCACTAAAATCACAGAAATAATACATACAACTCTTCCTGACACTTTCTTACATGTAACGGACACGTTTCTGTTCAATATTTACTTTACAGAAATGGTTTATTGTCTTCGGAAAAAGACCGTTAGCATCACAACTGTTAACTAACGTTAACTATACAGGCTAATTAAAGTCAGCATGAAATCAAAATTGACTTTATTTACTTTACTAGCGCACATTGCTAGTCTTGATGTAAACAATTAATCTGTGCAAGTTAATCCGCTGAAAAAAATTGTTTGTCTTCGTAATCTTTAATCAAAATCTGAAAATTTACTACCGCTCTGGAATGGCATTCCTATCCTTAAACACACCTCCAACCATTAGGTTGCTATGAGTGAGAGACAGAGGAGGAGCGCAAACATAAAACCATGCCCTCTATTCAACATTCCGTTTCAGCTGGAAATACGTCACTACACTGAAATAAAGTCGGCAGCAACTTCCGGTTCACGCGGACTTTAAGAGGTAGGCTAACTATAGATTTGAGCTCTTATTAATTAAAGTTTGGGCTTTTAATCACATTTTATGTGTAGATGAGCGGTTTTGATAGCTTTGTAAATGTTTTGCTGGTCATTTGTCAATAGATAAATGGAAGTAAGCTAATTAATTTAACCAAAAAGTCTGCACTGTAGAGTCCATCGGTGACGTCACTTACACGCAGGCTAAAATGGGCTGAAACTATTTCAAACTACTGTGTTTCAAACACGTTTTGATTTGTCATTGTAAACAAATATTGATAAAAATTGTACTGTGATTTCAGGAGCGCCAGAAAAAAACCTCTAAAAAAGAAGGGAAAGTTCCAAGAAAAATTCTAATGGGATCTGCTGACAGGTAATCTGAGAAAGTTTATTAAATAACTTCATATGCATTTTTCACAATATATCATCATGCATCTGTAAAATCTAAAAATGTGAATTCTGGTATCTTAAGATTTTTTTGTATGTTTTCCATATTACTATTTCTCTTTTCTTGCATTTCACCTATGCTCTAGTTTGTTTATTTCTAATAAACCTGACATTGCATACTATATATTGTTGGCTCCGTGACAAATTGTTCCTATATTCTTCCATGCTGATGGCCATGCTGCAGAGCTGGAGCGGATCTCCTGTTGAAGAACATCTCCAAGGCGCTATGAACCATCTGACTAGTAAGTAGTAACATTCAAAAGTTTATCTAATATTAAAAAAATAAATCAAATAAATATCAAATATTTCCTGTATGTCCTACAAGGTCATCTTGTTTAACTCTGCACTGAGGACACTTTATACACAATAACCTACAGAGGAGTCCAACATAATTTGAAATGAGACACAGATGATAATAAAACAATTCCTTGAAATTAAAAATTAATAACAGTAAGACAGAATGTCTCGGTTACGTACGTAACCCTTGTTCCCTGATGGAGGGAACGGAGTTGGCTAGAGGATTTTGCATGCTGAGCCACTCCCCGTGCTTACGGGTATGTAAGGCGACAGCGTGCATCCACTCATTAGGTTTTACGCGGAGTGAGCTGAGAACGTGTCCCGGCAACAGCGAATGGTTCAAGGTTGTGGCATGGGGACATAACGTCTCCATTCCCTCCATCAGGGAACGAGGGTTACGTACGTAACGAAGACATTCCCTATCTGTCGGTCACTACGAGTTATGTGGAACGACATATGGGGTCCATGTAAAACGCCACAACCTGAACACCGTCACAACCCTGTGGCGCCGCAATTGTTGACAAGCCATAGCGTGTCACAAAAAGCTATGCTAAGGTCGTAACCTTCCCAAAGCCCCAGAGCAAATTCACTGACCTTGGTACCGAAGGGGACCAATGGTGAGTACAGCGCTGCTGGAGAAGGCCATGCCACTGTTCAGTCCACAAAAAAAGTTTTTGGAAGGGATTTCAATCTTCAGTGAAAGATTTCTTCTAATCTTTCCTATTTGTTCTTTCAGCCTGGCAGAACGATGGGGAAGCGAGCCTTAAGGGAAAAGGTCGTTATGGAGACCACATCCTACCCGTAGGGAGGTGACATGTGGAGATACTGATATGGACTGACCCAGAGGCCAGTACTACATATGGAATGGGTCTCTGAGGCAGGTCCTACCTTAGAGTCAAGCCATATGGACACCTAGCCCAGTACAAGGGCTGACCGGGACTCCGGGCATGCTAACACACCAGTACTGGGCCTAGCGTCACTGCTCCGCCAAGTCTGACTGCCGGGGGTGCTGGAGGATGCTCGACCAGGGTTCGCCAACTGGGGAACTCTACTGGGAGAAGAAAGGCGCTCGCATCCCCGTGTGAGGGGGAATGGCGCCTCAAGCGTGACACCGAGCCAGATCTTCCTGCCAATTACCAGTTATCCAACACATGGGAAGATAACGGCTCTACACGAAGGTTGTAAAACCTCGCGAAGGTGTTAGGTGTCGCCCGGCCCGCAGCTCGACAGATGTCTGCCAGAGAGGCGCCGTGCGCCAGTGCCCAGGAAGAGGCAACACTCCGAGTGGAGTGGGCTCTCACCCCCAGGGGGCACGGCTCGCCTTGGGATTAGTATGTTAATGCGATGGCCTCCAATATCCATTGGGCCAACCTCTGCTTGGAGACAGCCTTCCCTTTCTGCTGACCTCCAAAACAGACAAGGAGCTGCTCAGAGGTTCTGAAGCTCTGGGTGCGGTCCATGTATATGCGTAACGCTCTTACGGGACACAGCAACGTCGAGGCTGGATCTGCCTCCTCCGGGGGCAGCACTTGCAGGTTCACCACCTGATCTCAGAAGGGAGTGGTGGGAACCTTGGGCATGTATCCAGGCCGGGGTCTCAGGACAACGTGAGAGTAGGCCGGCCCGAACACAAGGCACTCTTCACTTGCCGAAAATGCTTGGAGGTCCCCGACCCTCTTGATGGAAGTGAGCGCGATCAGGAGCGCTGTCTTAAGAGACAGGAACTTTAGCTTAACTGAATCAAGTGGCTCAAAGGGACCCCTCTGAAGTCCAGCCGGACAATAGAGAGATCCCAGGAGGGTATCAGGGGTGTCCTAGGAGGATTCAACCTTCTGGCACCCCTCAGGAACCTACCGATCAGGTCATACACTTTCAAGGTGGAGGGTGACAGCCTAAGCTCCAACCTTTCTTGCAGGAAAGAAAGCACGACTCTAATCGAGCATCTCCGGGGGTCTTCTCATTGAGAAGAACATCAATTCGTGAACAGGCTCCACTTCAAAGCATAGGCATGCCTCGTAGAGGGAGCTCTAGCCTGAGTGATAGTGTCTACCACCGCTGGTGGTAGGTCACTTAGGTCTGCTGCGTCCCGTCCAGAAGCCACACATGGAGATTCCAGAGATCTGGACGCGGGTGCCATATGGTGCCCAGCACCTGAGAAAGAAGGTCCTTCCTCAGGTGGATGTGCCAGGGAGGGGCTGTCACGAGGAGCATGAGTTCTGAAAAACCAGGTCCGTGTGGGCCAGAAAGGCACAAACAACAGGACCTGTTTCTCGTCCTCCCTGACCTTGCACAGTGTCCATGCGAGCAGGCTCACTGGGGGAAACGCATACTTGCGTAGAGCCCGAGGCCAGCTGTGTGCCAGTGCGGCCATGCCCAGGGGGGCCTGGGTCAGGGAATAGCACAACTGGCAGTGGGAGGACTCGTGGGAAGCAAACCGGTCCACCTGAGCTTCCCCGAATCGACTCCAGATCAGCTGAGATGGCTACAGAGATGGCTTACATACATAGGCTACAGAAACTTAAAAGTTCCTCATGGCAACCCGTCAAAATATAAGTTCGGGTTAGCTTAAAGAAATTATCAGAAATATGTGGTGCAGTATGATATAGCCTACATAATACTACTACAATAATTATTACAACTTCTGTTTAAAATAATAAATCACAATACGCAATTTCTTCTATGTTTTAATTTTAATAGTAAACCCTTTGCAAAAAATAAAGAGTTTAACTCTCATTTGATTAAAAGCTAAATTAAATTGATTAATGCCTTCATTTGCACTGTACTGTAAATTAAAACTAACTGAAATTTCTAGTGTCAAATAGGCCAAGATTAGGATGACAAAAATTGAGACATTTCAATAGGCTATTTAATTAAGTGTGCCTGTAAAAGGCTATTAATGTTATGGTTTCATGAAAACAGTTGCAGTCTTAACTTCTACAATATAGCTATGAAGACAATTAAATTATTTACACTTATACATTTTTTTAAGTTACTCCATTGATGTGCATTAGATGATGAATTGAATAGTTACCTCTACTATTGTAGATTATGTTTTAGTCATCAGAAAATAATTAATGAGGAATTATGAGAGGTTATGCTATTACACATACATTTCTAACATGTAAATTATTGAAGCCAAATACTTACATTTCCCCAAGCTGTTTAGCTGTAGTACAGTATTCATAGGCTTAATCATGAAGCATACAGTGGCCCCACTTTTAACTCTCTCTTTATATTACCCTTATTGTAGATGGATGCACAGAGGAAGACAAGAGTAAGAAGTGCAGTGTGTGAGTACTACACTCAACCAACACCAGGGAAGGCAGTTTTTGTCAGAGCCCTTGTTATTCTTAATTTTGACATTAATTTAAAATTTTATACCAGACAAATATATCGGTTCAAAATATCAGTTATCGGTCTACTTGATCTGTAATAATCGGTATCGACATCGGCCCTGAAACACATATCGGTCAACCCCTACTCTGAACTCCAGCAGTTCAGCACCAACTGGGCACGTTTGTTGGGGAGACGTGCCGTCATACTCACAGAGTCTAACTCCATACCGAAATACGAGATTCTCTGCACAGGGGAGAGCTTGCTCTTCTCTCGGTTGACCTGAAGCCCCAACTGAGTGAGGTGCTGAAGCACCAGGTCCCTGTGATCGCACAACTCCTCACGCGACCGGGCCATGATGAGCCAATCGTCAAGATAGTTGAGGATCCTGATGCCCACTTCCCATAGTGGGGCAAGGGCACCCTCCACGACTTTCGTGAAGACACGGGGGGACAGGGAGAGCCCGAAGGGGAGGTCCTTGTACTGCCATGCCCGACCCTCGAACGCAAACCGTAGGAACGGTCTGTGACAAGGAAGAATCGAGACATGAAAGTACGCGTCCTTCAGGTTGATCGCTGCAAACCAATCCTGGGTTTGAATGCATTTGATAATACGTGTCTGTGTCAACATCTTGAACGGGAGCTTGTACAGGGCCCGATTCAAGACTGGCAGATCCAAGATAGGTCGAAGGCCACCGCTTTTCTTGGGTACGATGAAGTAAGGGCTGTAAAACCCCTTCCTCATCTCGGCTGGAGGGAACGGCTCGATTGCATCTGTCGCCAACAGGACAGCAATCTTCTCGTGCAAGACGGACTGCCACCAAAGTCTCGAGAACGCCATTGAACTTGGGAGGTCACCTGGCGAACTGAATCGCGTAGCAGAGTTGAACCGTCCGAATGAGCCAGTAGGACGGGTTGGGCAATGCAAACCACGCTCCCAAACTCCATACGAGTGGCACCAAAGGGACAGTCGACGTACCTGCAGTGGTGCAGCGATGGGGAATTGCGCTGGGTGGGTTTCTGAGTCATCACAGCAAAACTCCCCCTGTCCCCGGAGGGACTGGCCAGAGATGCGTGGAGAGGCGTTGCGTCTCCGAACCGCGACCTCTTGGCCACTGGCGATAGGGGGCGTCGTAGGTGAGAGTGAGGAAGCTATGCGTCGCTCACTGTCGACCCACGAGCCTTGCAACCCGGAGGAAAAGGAAACTGCTCTTTCTGTTGGGCCAGCAGCGGAACAGAAAAAAGAAACACAAGATTCTCTGCCCGGCCCTCCTCCGGGGGAAGGAGCGGCGCTGTCATCGCCACCTCCTGAAGAGCAGTCTCACACATCTCCGGGTTGCCCGTGTAAGGGCCGCTTCGTCATCTTTCTTGAGGATTTAGCGGCTACCTGCGACCCACGGCGACGAGCAGGCTGAGACACGGCCCGCGACGGAACGGTGGCAGCTGGAACATCACGTCGGGGCAAGATGTGTCGGGTCACAGCTGCCCGGGTAAGCACGGCCGTCAACTCTGGGTCCAATTCGGCAGTGGCGACAACACCCGAGGGGGGCAGCCCCGCCAAATCTTCATCCACAGAGGTCAATAGCCCATCCCCCGATGCTGCAAACGACATCTGATCCCCCGGTGGCACACCAAATGAAATGCTGGGACTGCCATAAGACAGCCCAGCAGAATCACTCAGCAGGACAGGACAAGCGCTGTGGAAGGAGTGAGAGGTCCGTGGGGCGTGGCCCGGCGGAGAAGCTCTCACTGTCACCCTCAAATCTTCCAGAGCACTAGATGGCTCGTGGCAGAGAAACTGGAACGGGTAGTGACAGAGGGGTCTGCTCCTTTGAATAATGTTTGAATTATGAATTTTTGTCATTTGTGTATGTCAATATAGTTTTCACGGTGCTGTGGGGTGTTGCGAGTCTCTTCAAGGTGTACGGAATAAAGACGCTGGTTGAATACATCGCGGTGTCTGGTGACTTTAAGGAAACCTCATGCATCAGTTGAGGCTCTCGAATCCAAGGTATTGCTACAATAACAATCATTGTTAATGTTTGAATTGTATTTCAGGGCAGTTCGTGAAGACAGATAATCAAGAGATGTTGTGACAACCTGTACAGAAGTCAGTTCCAGATCCACCCTCCACACAAGACCTCATCATATGGATTGCTGTCTACTAGCATATTATGTGTTCTCTTCAGACTTACATTTACATTACATTACATTTAGTCATTTAGCAGACGCTTTTATCCAAAGCGACTTAGGTGCATGCAGATATTCCTCAGGGACATGAACACTTGAATATTGCAAGAATAGGGAAAGTAAGAATTACTTAAGATTTAAGAATTTAATGTTAATTGCTTAAATATAAAAAAATATATATATTTTTACTGTTTTTTGTTTTGTTTTCCAAAGCACCTAAAAGCCAATTCACACTGCCAATTCACACTGCCAACCAGTCTCCTCTTGGCTTATATTGAAATCCTCTGACATTCTTCTTTACAAATCTCTTCTCGTTTTGTACTTCTAATTATTGACCGTTGTTTTGTTTTGATCTCTCCCCTGCGTTTCCGCATGCGTCACTTCTGAGCGGCGCATGCGCAAAGCCGACCTCATACATCAT
>NW_015557069.1:397517-399027 GCF_001515605.1 Sinocyclocheilus anshuiensis
GAGTTTTGAATATGGATATTTTTCTTACAAAAACGCATCGATTCGCTACAGAAGGCCTTTGTTCACCCCCCGGAGCCGTGTGAGACATTTTTTTTATGGATGGGCGATTTTTATTTAAGTTATTTTGGACAGAAGCAATGCAACACCTGCTGAGTGGCATTAAACAGCTTGAAAGATCAAAGACAATTTTTAATATAACTCTGACTGGATTCGTCTGAAAGAAGAAAGTCATATACACCTAGGATGCCTCGGGGGTGAGTAAAACTCAGCCTGATTTTCATTTTTGGGTGAACTAACCCTTTAAGGGCGTGATTAGCTGATGTATTATTGTGGGAGCATGCGATTAGTTGATGAATTGTGTGCATGGTTAATGATGGCTCTTAAATATTTATATGCAATGTGTTGAATGCCTACTAAGACTTGCATATTTGTGCATAATGTTTTGACCCTGGATGCTTACAGAAGGATAATCTTTTATTTATGTGCCAGAAACATCATGAGCATTCATAATTTTTGTTGGTTCATGCTGAACTGGTGTTGACAAATGTGCTCTTTATATTAATAAGTCAATTCAATTGATATTTATTTGATCAATGTATTGATATAAAATTTTCAGTGTCCAATTTCTGTTTGATTTATTATGAAGGGGCAAATTATAATCTATATAAAATGAAAACATTTACATATATGTAGATTTAATTTATTTACATACAGTTTGAGTAAACGGCAATATATTCTGTGAAAACATGTTTAAGTTAACTTATATGCAATGTACAGTAAAAAGGAGCATTAACTGAATATTTGAATGTTTTAAAATATATTTACATTTATAGAAATCTAATATATTTACATATACATAAATGTAATGTGTTAACAAATATTAGAAATTAATATATGGACATATATTGCAAATGAATATATTTACATAGTCTGATATCTAAATGTGTTTACATATAAAGGAAATAAATATATGTACATATTTCCGATAAAAATATATTTACATATGTTTAATATATGTGAAAAATATTAAAAAGCGGCCAAAATCAAATATTTAAAAAATATATTTCAAAATATATTTACATATATTGTATAAAATATATTTTCTTCTATTTAAATTTAAGATATTTAAATATATGAAAATTTATTTATTATTAATATATTTAAATCTATGTGACTTCTGTATGGGTGATCCTTTAGTCACTGGCTTGATTGCACATTCTTACATATCAGAAGTCACTGATCACATATTTGACATTAGAATTAAAATGGCTGCTTACATGTTCCAACACTACGGTTGGGTCCATATCGTTCCATAAAAAGTTTGCAAAGCTTCTAAACCAAACCAAATTTTGACTGGTTTACCAAAAAATCCATGGTGACAAAAACCCATGATAAAACCCGTGATAGCAAACCCATCGTTTCATCACAATTTCACCATCCAGTTAGGCACATCAACCATAACTCCTTCAAAAACAGCCAGAAACCTTGGAGTTATGATTGATGATCAGCT
>NW_015557069.1:399210-404458 GCF_001515605.1 Sinocyclocheilus anshuiensis
GACTTTTTTTCACAGAATTGTGAGATATAAACTCGCAATTGCGAGTTATAAAGTCAGAATTGCGAGATATAAAGTTACAATTGCGAGATAAAAACTGAGACTTGTTATAGCACTTGAATATCATTGCTCTTTTGTTGATTTTGATTGCTTCCATTGTCCTCATATGTAAGTCGCTTTGGATAAAAGAGTCTTCTAAATGACTAAATGTAAATGTAATGGTGAAACAAACCGAACAAACAAAAATGCTATGATACATTCATATAGCTGAAAATAAACAGCCACTTTCCTAATGATTTAGAAGGTAATGTTATTTTTTGTCCAGTGATCCTGTCCAGCATTTCTTTTGCCTGAACACACTAATGCACCAGTGGGTGGGTCTAAGAGGCAACCATGAAGTAGGTGTTGATCTGTGTTTGTGCAGGCAGGCTTGTGCAGATATATGCATCTCTATTATATAATAAAAACCTGAATCAAACCAGTAAAAATTAGTAGTTGTGCAAGCAAACCCTATTGTGCACTTGTGTGCCTTTTACACATACATGCCAGACACCAGAACCACTTTAAAGATGTGCTGCACATTAGATGAGGGGTTTCCCATGCTGACGTTCAGGGCTCTGTCGATACTGTAGGCCACCTGCCGAAGGTAACGATCTGCTTCCTGTCCAAACCCATCATACGGCACGTAGATGTATGGGAACACACCATGCAGATGAAGACATGTCTTCTGGCCTAGAAAGAAAAGAGATAGAGAATCAGCATCATGGTAAATCACTCGCATATCTTCACATATAATTTATTAGCCATTGGCTAATAAATTATTAGATTTTACTCGCCAGTGTGTGAGTTGGAGGCTAAATATAAGTTTAGCGCAGATATATTTTGACTCGCCGAACACTCTGACTGAGCACTTCAGAGTTTCACTCTCCGTCAAGCGATCTGAGATATTTTTCAATTCATCTCAATGGATGCGCAGCGTACCTGTATTTGACCATAAACTGAAGTGAAGGCGCATATTGCAAGCCGTTTTAGCATTTAAAACTTTGGTTCGACTATCCATAAAATATATTTAAGATAGTTACAATTGTAATTCGGCTAGTCATAATTATAATTTGACTAGTCAGAATGATAATTAGAGATATCTGCAATTATAATTGCACTAGTAAGAAATCTGATTAGAGATATCTCTAAATACTTTATGACTAGTCAAAACTCCATTTAAGATATCTGTAATTACGTCATAGATATCTTCAATAGATGCGTCACACATACGCAAAGGTAATTAGAGATCTCTCTAATTCAGTTTCGACTAGTCACAATTATATTTTAAGATATCTGAAATGTGCCTGCTCCTAGTCGAATCTGCTGTTGTGTGACGTGAGACTAAATTTACTCAGCTCCTCCCCGGCTAATGTTTAGTGCTAACTGCTAACAACAGCTTTTGTTGTCATGGAGAGAAAAGCTACTGGATGAAGTGCTTCAAGGATTATTAAATAATATCTGGGTGCAGCCTTATTTGGTAAAAGGTCTCCAGCGTGCATGTATGTATTGCACTGTGATTTTAATTGAATCATGTTGCAAAACGGACCAAATGCAGTGTAATGTTCAATAAAGGCAGAAAACCACAAACTGCTCGTCTGAATTTATTTATTATACATTTAGACATAATGAAGAACAATGGAATTATACAACAAAAACATGAAAAATAGTACAAATAAATGCATGACGGACAAGAGCAATGCTTCATAATCAGATGCAGTCAAAAAAGGTAAAGGTTGATTTTGAAAAGATTACAATTTAATAAAAGTTTAACTGGCATTGATGACATTTATTAATAGGTTACATTACATTGTGTATGGATTCAGGTTTACTTGTGTCGTTATGGCAGCTGTTTCCGCCATGGAATAAAAAATAAAGGTAATTTGCATCTTTTTATCTTAAAATTCTGACTTTTTTCTCAGAATTGCGAGATATGAACAATGCCAGTTATAAACTATGATTCACAATTCTTACATTATGCGAGTTGCATTGTGTTTAGCTATATCTCGCAATTCTGAGAAAAGAAAGTCAGAATTGTGAGGTAAAAAGTCGCTATTTATTTATTTAGTGGTGGAAACGAGCTTCCTTAGGAAATAGCCCACAAGGTGGGAGTATTGTTATAGCAAGAGATCCATGATGATGATATTCTGCGGTGTTCAGTGATGTGCGCCAATGTATTCTTTTAACATTATATCAAATGTTGCATCAGCTGACATGAGGCCTATACAAATCCTTAGATACTGATTTTACATGTGTTCGTTTGTAAATAAAGGCTAATACAATTTAATCCACAGCACACGTCTCAACATTACGATATAGAATAGGACAAAAGCCTATCTTGAGTCCTCTCTGTATAGTCTACCACTTTTACACATGCTCCAGCTACATTTTTATTTCCATACTTTTTAATTACTTCTGTATAAAAACAGTTTAAATTTACCCAAAGACGCAGGACCTTTATTATACAACTCTCGGACAAAATGGCGGATGACAACAGTTTCCAAGCTAGGATTGGTTAATAAAATGTTTAAGGTGGGGCTTAACAAAGGTGTATTTGCATGCACATTTGAGATATCTATAAAGGAATTTTGACTAGTCACATTGTTAATTCCAGATATCTACATTGAAATTCTTCCTAGTCACAAAGCTAAATGCAGATATCTCCAAAGAAAGATCTTCCTAGTCAAAAATCTGATTGAGATATCCATAATTAAATTGCAGATATCTTTAAATGAGTTTTGACTAGGAAGAATTCCAATTCAAGATATCTACAACTGTAATTTGACTAGTAATAAATTACTTTCAGATATCTACAAATGTATTTTGGATATCTTTAAGAAATCATGAATTAAAGATATCTGCAATATAATATAATTATGACTAGTCAAACACCAGTTTGAGATATCTTGAATTATAATTTTTACTAGTGTTAATTCAGTTAGAGATATCTCTAATTTAATTATCACTAGTAGAATTGTAATTTGAGATATCTCTAATTAGAATTATGCCTAGTACAAACTCAATTAGAGATATCTTTAATTACAATTTCTACTAGTCAAACCCCATTTGAAGATCGCTGATTACAGAACCGGCTTTACTGATAAGATGCACGTTAAATATCACATGCGATTTATCGTGCAGCCCTAATTTCTACTAGTCAAAAGTCTCTTTTGTAGATATTCGAAAATATTTTCCAATGGAAGTCAACGGAACAATATGACTACTCAAAATTGCAGAATAGATATCTGGAATTGGAATTTTGACTAGTTAAAACTAAATTATGACTAGTACAGCAAGGAGTATTTAATGCTAAAACCGCTTGCCATAGGCGCACGACTCGCAGTCACTTTGCTGAGGGCACTGTTTCTCACACACACGCAAAAAGAGAGAGTAGGGATGTTCACTTCGGTTAATTTCGACAACCGTTACTTGTTATCTGAACATTAACCGTTAACTGATAAGATTCAAATAATAAATTAGTATTAAATAAAAACAGAATGGATGAGTGTCTGTGACCCATTAAAAATAAAAAATAAAAATTCCACGGGTTTATTTTAACGTGCAAACAGCAGCATACAGAACAACAGAGCAACAACAGAACCTGGATTCACACATCGTCAAGATATCACGCACCTGCAGTGCTTCTGAGAATAGAGAAAAACAGAATAAAATAACAAATAAAAAGAACAAAATAAATAGGCCTACACTACAGGGCTCCAGAATAACATTTGAGAGCAGTGACACCGGCGCCACTATGTTCTACAGATGGTGGCGCCAGAAGCAGATACAGAACAACAGAGCACAACGGAACCTGGATTCACACATCGTCAAATTATCACGCACCAGCAGCGCTTCTGAGACCAGAGAAAAAAACAGAATAAAATAACAAATAAAACGAATAAAATAAATAGGCCTACACTAAATATTTTTCAATTAAATAATTAACATTAAGATGACATAACACACTGAATCCTTCTATGCACCTTAAAGAACCGGCAGTCTTTTTTTCGTCAGACATAAAAATAAATAGCAGGCCTACCTCAGTGCACAATGTGTGTAGTGCTTATAAAAAAAAAAAAAGTAGCCTAAAATTTAGATGTGCTGTGCAGATAGTCTGGAGTTCTCTGCGCGGAACTGTTTCGTAATGCCGCTCCCGTTGAATTTCTGACCATAATTAACATTAAGATGACAAAACAAAAATGTTGGGTGTCAATATTAGAGATAATCACCATGTTTATAATGAAACCATCATATTTAAAAACATGATAATCATATCATATAATAAAATATAATTTGTTACTACTGTAAATCTATATAAAATTATGGTATTTCCTTCAGTGCTTTCAGAATCTTTACTTTATAAATGGATTTTTTGTATTTTAAAATATATTTTTATATTAACATTTTAATGACACTATATTTACAAAAAAATTATTATTTTATTTATCAAAATAAGCAGAAAAACTTTGCTAAAGTGGTTGTTTTGAACAAGTATTAACTTAGACATTATTAAAAAAAACATTTTAGCTAAAGTATTTGTATCAATACTGTGTGCCTTTTGCCCCATGCTTTTTACCCTGTGTGGGGTAAAAGGCCCCCTTGCTACCTCATACATTTATAAGATTTTTAAACAAAAACCACTTGTATGCTTTATTTTCACACAAAATCTGTTGCTCCATAAATGTTTAATACAAACAATATTTTTTCTGCAATCATACATTATGGGCGTAGTGAAAAGCTAATTTTTTCTTAAGGTGTGCCTTTAGCCCTGTTGTAGCTACCCTATTTTGTTTTTTGTTTTTTCATACGGTGATTGTGAAACGCGAAACACTTCACTTACATGATTTTATGGTGAAATGTGTTATTTTTCATGTTAATCAGGTCAATTTTGATCAAGAAAAATGCACTGTGGCTTTAATTGAGCGTAAGCAGCGCAGCAAAAATAGACTCTGCGCCGAAAACGATTCTGCTCTGCTCCTGCTACACGCTGCCGCACTGCCTCCGCGTACGGTGTGAATGCTCTAATCGTAGTTTTTGCATTTTATTGCGTTTCAAGTATATACACAAATGGAAAAGTGGAAAAACCCCGCTCGGCTTGGAAAAAAACCCTGCTCTGCTTGGAAAAAAAAAAACCCCGCATTCCGCTTCCTGTTTTTTTGGCGATGGGGAGAGGCGGAGCTTAGCCTGCCTTTTATCCAGCTGTCAGTGCAGA
>NW_015557070.1:0-1910 GCF_001515605.1 Sinocyclocheilus anshuiensis
CTCTCTCTCTCTCTCACACACTCTCTCTCTCTCTCTCACACACTCACACGCTGGTGAGCAAAAATCCCCCACTTTGCATTTATGATAGAATTCTAAACCCTTAATTTATAGATATTAAGGGTTTATTAATGTTCTTGGGACACGGTTTTGATTATGTAAACATTACAATTTAGTTTTCTGTAATTCATGACATAATATCTAAACAGGCATGAGTTTCTTTCTTCTGTTGAACAGGAAAAAAAAGATAATTTGAAGAATGTTGGTAACCAAATAGTTGACAGTAGCCAGTGACCTTTTATTTTATTTTTTTTCGTACTATGGAAGTCAATGGGTGCCGTCAACTCTTTGGCTATCAAAATATCATCTTTAATGTTTAACAGAAGAAAGAAACTCATAGAGTTGCGGGTTACTCACGCTTGAGGGTGAGTAAATGATGAGAGATTTTTTATTTTTGAGTGAACTGTCCCCAGAGGCGTGTTTAGAGGTTTAGGGGCCCTAAGCAAGCGTTCCCTCAGAAGAAATTACTATCCCTTTAGTGTTTCTTAGTCCACGTTGCCTTCAGTTCCTCACATTGGTTATAATGAAAGCAGTGCTTGTTCTGAAATGTGTGTTCCTCAGGGAGTAAGATCTGTGCGTCGTGCTGCACGAGGAAGACTCCTCTCTGGAGAGACGCTGAAGATGGGACGCCGCTCTGTAACGCCTGTGGGATCAGGTACTGGCCAACACTCCTTCTAAGCATTCTTCTAATAAGGCCTGATTTAGTTATCGTGCACTTTTGGTGTTTGCAGGTATAAGAAATATCGTGTGCGATGCCAGCAGTGCTGGAACATCCCGAAGAAGGACGCAAACACGAACTCCAAGTGTCTGAAATGCGGCGACGTCCTGAAGCTGAAGTGCAGCAGCTGGTAGGACATTCATAACCTCCTCACGTCTGCTGAGACTCTGTTTGCTGAGATGAAGGTCTCTGAATGAGCCGAGAGTCTGTGGATGCGATTCACGAGAGTCTAATAACGAGTCATTCTCAGGGTTAGTTATTGTGGATTGTTCAGTGCTGTATTTCACTATTGACTGTTCACTTATTTAATTTACACATTCTTCCTCTTGTTTTGTGACAACCTATTTCTTCATGGTTTGTGTACTTTCTTTGGTCACGTCATCTCTCTGATTTGTGTTTGCACTGGCTGTGTTTGTGTTCAGAAGTTTTCTGTGCTGGAATGAAATATTAAATTGTATTTATAGTCCTCTATTGTCAGTGTTTTCTTAAGCAGATCCTCTGTCATCTGATTGAGTCAGTCATATGATATATGCAGATTAATGCATATGCAGGCGTTCTGCTGTAAATGTGATGATAATTGATTCTGAATTTCATGGAAGAGAAGCTTTTCATTCATTCGCTTTATTGGTTGTCTCTTTTTTTCCAAGGCAGACGCTGCAGGTTCTGGTGTGGTTTTGGTCCCAAGGCTTTGGTTTAGTTTTCCTCTGCTGATTCGGCTGTTACTCGTTTGTTCCTTTGCTCTTCGCCGGTTCATGGTTCAGAATCTGATCATCATGTGGCTTGTTTGGTGTAATATGAAGAGTGTAGAAGCAGTGATTGTGCTTGTTGTGATGTTTCGGTGTTGTGTCTCATGATCTGTGGTGTTTCTGATTATTTAGATTAGGGTTTAATGGTGATGGGGCAAAATGTAAGAGGAAAATTGTATTTCAATGCTTTTGTGTTCGCTCCTATCTTTGTTTTTTTGCTATATTTCAGTGCTTAGAGGTGTGCCATGGGATTTTTTTATTTATCAAAACTGTGCAGAGGCAGAAAAAAGGTTGGGAAACACCTGATTTAGGGACTCCATAGAAGGGGGTGTGTGTGTGTGTGTGTGTGTGTGTGTGTGTGTATATATGAGTGTGCACGTGTGTGGGAG
>NW_015557070.1:2039-5883 GCF_001515605.1 Sinocyclocheilus anshuiensis
TGTGTGGGAGTGTGCATGAGTGTGAGTGTGCGTTTTGCACACACTGTTACAGTGATTAATCCGTTGATAATCTTCATCAAGAAATTAAAACATCAAGATACATTACAGTAACAATAATGGGTTTTTGCTTGTGCTTTGATTATGCTAATAATAATTTGGTGGTGCTACAGTAATTGACCACAGTTAATGGATGTTTTAGACATGAAACGGAATGCTTGAAACCCTCCTAACTGCGGTAAAATCACTGCGTGAGAGTGTGTGTGTGTGTGTGTGTGAGTGAGAGAGTGTGTGTGTGTGTGTGTGTATGAGAGAGAGTGTGAGTGTGTGTTTTGCGTGTGTGTGTATGAGAGAGTGAGTGAGTGAGTGAGTGAGAGAGAGAGACACTGTTCTTTCATCATCACCCGTCTGCTGTTGCTGAACTGGAGTAACTGGAAGAGCAGGTCTCCTAAACTCCAGCAGGACGTTTTGTCTCTATTGCGTCACACGAGAGTAATGCTGGGTTTATAGAGGAAACGGAGTGTGTTCTTCCTGACGGGTCAAGACTGATGTCTGTCAATATCACGAAGAGAATAAAACGTGACTGTAAAACTAGAGCAAACATTCAGTCAAATATTGAAGAGCATAAATTAATCAGTAGATCTGTAATGTTCACTCACGTACAAATGTCAGTCGTCTTGGCTTTATACTGACTGCTGTGTCACAAACAAACCTTTGTTTATATGCATGCATGCAGAAGTCATATTTACTGATCAGTGTCAAGAAATGCTCTTTATGAACTGAGAAATACATTTTTATATCTGACATTTGCAGTGTGTTTCATAGTTTAATGAATCAATGATCTCAGGCGATCAAGAACAATCGGATTCCTCGTGATTTGAGCACTTTAAATCATTCACTGTAATGTCTTTATCTGAGCATGTTGTACTTCTGAACTCTTGTTGTCCTTTGGAGCGAAGCTGAAGTGAGTTTGGCCATGCTCTGTCAATCGGAAGCCCGGCGGCGCATTAAGAAATGAGTTATGAATAATGAGCGTTCGTGCACTCACACCTGTGACCGCGGCACATAGATCCTGTTTGGAAAACGGCCGACGCTCTCGACATCAAGCTTCCCGCCCTCCAGCGCTCCAACAGGAAGTGTGGACAGGAAACAGCTGTCCCTGACATCCTCCCTCTGCTGCTCCAGGTGCATCCTGGGTACTCGACGCTCAGCGGCGCAGACACATCTCTATCTGTGAGCGTCGCCCATGTTCAGTGGGCGCTGACTGATCTCTGTGACGATTGTTCAGATGCTGTCGTGAGCTCTGCTGAATCTGTGGAGGATCGGCCGTTCAGTAAAGTCTGAGTCTCGCTGTGTTTCACGCTAGAGCAGCCGCGCGTGACAGATATATTTAATCACACATGCAGGTGTGAGCAGCGAAGTGCTTTCTGCATCTTATCCAACCGCATGATGTGTGCGATCTGCTCTCGCTGGAGTACATGAACTGTGACATGAGAGCAGATTCATGTGCTCAGTTATGGTTTTTTCCTTCATTGTAATGAATTACTTCATGTTGGTTTAATGAGTGAAAACCTGCCAAACTGACAGTTATCAGTTATCAAATGCAGGATTAGATACTTGAACTCAAACACTGTTCTCCAACTCATGTTTTGTAAGAATAACGTTCATTGGATTTCTTTTTTTCTTTTTCTTTTAAGCAAAAGTGAGTTATTTTGTTCGTGTCGATCTCACCAGTGCTCGGAGGTTGTGGCTGGTTGCCGGGGTGTTGCTATGGGGTTACCGAGGTATTTTGAGTGGTTTCTAGGGCATTGCTAGTATAACTAGTCTGTTGTTGTTCCTCTGTTGTTGAAAATGGTGCGCCTGATCACTCAGTAAAGCAGCAGCACAATAACAGCACACATGATCTGAGGAATCATTCATGACTGGAACACACACACACGCGCATATATACACACACTCACTGAACACTCACTCACTCACACCCACACACACACACCCCCACACACACTCTCACTCACTCACTTATTGCCCTAAACAATTAAGCCTCACTGATCTGTATCTCTGACACACAATAGTGTTTACATGGATGGAGGAAATGTGTCTCAAACACAAGTGTGAGTTAGCAAGAGACGATTGTATATTGCACATGAAGTAGTGTGTTGATGTCATTTTCTCTCTCTTGTCCTCTTCATGACCCTCCGTCTGCTGTTCAGATCATTTACAAAGATGAAAAGTGATTATCCATGAAACACGCTCAAACACACACACACAGTGTCATTTATTGCTGCTTTGTTGTTGCGTGTGTTTAGACAGACAGACAATATGGGCGACTTCTGTTTGAAACAATTGCTAGGATTTCTTCCCTCATAAGGAAACACTCGCTGCTATAATTAGCATCAGTTTGACTTTCACACAGAGAGCTGAACGAGTCTCTGAGTTCAGGAGCCGGTTCATCATGATGGCTGATTTACCGACACGTCTTTCTGAATGCATTTATCTACTCAATCTTCATGTTTTTGTGATTGTGTGAAATGGTTTATGATCACAGGTCTGTCTGTTGTTTACATGTGGACTGGGGCTAGTTGTCACACTGGTTGTTGCAGTGAATTTCTGTATAGATTGTCTGATACTGACTCCTGTCTGTGGATGAAGCACTAAAAGGCCAAAGTTTTGAGTTACTGACGCCACTGCAGATTTCGCTGTTCAGTGTCCAATAAGAGGAGAGTTACTGAGCTGCTGTAATTCGGCTGCTTCCGTGTAGAGTAAAGGTGATGATACACGGGGCAACTTTGAGCAGTGTTACTGTCAACGGGCAAGCAGGTGAGACACAGAGCCCACAACCGATCTGAAGTACCCAGATAGAAATTTGTTGCCCATTCTCAATGAAAGTGTCTAAGCAACATTGCTGAAAAGGTTACCCTGTGTATCATCACCTTAAATCCGTTTATATTACACCACTGATGTGACTGGATGTGTGCTGGACTAACACAGACCTCCGTCTCAATCGCTTTTGTTTTGTAGAAATGATTTCTATGATATGATACACATAATCGGTAACATTTTAATTAGGGGATGAATTCTCACTATTAACTATTAACTAGAACTTTTGCCTCAAACTCCTAATTTGCGGTTTATTAATAGTTAGTAAGGTAGTTAAGTTTAGGTATGGGGTGGATTAAGAAATCTAAAATATGGTCATGCAGAATAAGGCATTAATATGTGCTTTATAAGTACTAATAGACAGGCAATATGCTAGTAATATGCGTGCTAATAAGCAACTAGTTCAGGGGTGGCGAACGTCAGTCCTGGAGAGCCGCAGCCCTGCAGAGTTTTGCTTCAACCCTAATCAAACACCTGAACAAGCTAATCAAGGTCTGAAGGGTTACTAGAAAGCTACAGGCAGGTGAGTTTTATTTAGGGTTGGAGCTGAACTCTGCAGAGCTGCAGCTCTCCAGGACCGGAGTTCGTCACCGCTGAACTAGTTAGTAGTGATAATTGGTCCTTAAAATAACGTGTTACCAAATAATCAAATCCGTCAGTAAAGGAAAAATGTATACAAATCATTTTAAATAAACGAGGGCAGATTGACTCTTGAAGCTCCATGGTGTGTCTGACTGAACGCTGAAGACGGTCACATGTATTTTTGGAAATGGAGAGAAGCATTTCTCAGTGCGGTTAAAACTCATCGTCTTAATTTAACACTGAGGCACATCTCCACAGACGTGACGGCGAACTGCAGTCAACCGACCGTAACACAGCTGCAATACACTGTCTCTCTCACACACACACACACACACACACACACACACACACACACACACACACACACACACACACACACACACAC
>NW_015557070.1:7271-12539 GCF_001515605.1 Sinocyclocheilus anshuiensis
TGATGGAGAGAGAGAGAGACGGGCACACATGCATCACTTTTATATCAGCGCATGTTCCAGTCGTCCGTCATTCCCGCAGTGAGGTCATCTCTCCAGATCTCTGATCTTCACTGAATGCTGGAGAAACTTGTGGAGAACAGCGCTCAGGAAGAGGAAGGAAGAGCGAGGAGACGTGTGGAGGAGAGCGAGGGTGCAATCGCTTCACAGACGGCGTGAACGAAGACAACAGAGAAAGTGACCACAAACACGGTGAGTGACCGACGAGATCTCACACCGCAGCAGACACTCTGTTTGTCTGATCACCACTGATTCACGGCTTATTCTTCATAAGCGATGCTGACACTCGGAATAACTTCATACATTTATTCAGAACTACTGACACATGTTGGATATGAAACAAGAACAAACTCATTTGAGAATCAGAAAGTTCTTGTAAACGACGTGGACATTAAAAAGACTCAACGACAGAATCAGACATTTGGAAAGCGAGAGAAACATCGGAGGAACGGTTGGAAGAAACGTGACCCGTGAAAAGCGTGATGTTTCCTGTGAGTGAAAACACATGGAGCTTCCAGAATGTCAAGTGTATGTTGTGTTAAGGATCGGACTGGAGTAGATCATTATGAAAAATAAAGTTAATTAAACTGGACAGAAAGAGGAACCAAATGTGAACAATAACAGCCGACATTTAAAAGAGGGAAACGTGTCGGAAAGCCTGTTAAATCGCTTTCTGTGTCTGTGTGAGGATGTTCATTGATAGACTCATCGATCAATCAAAGACTGACATCAGTACTAATCGTTAGACAGCAGGACGACTGATATGTGATATTTGCATAATACAACACAAGCAAACACTGTTAGCAGCTGTTCCTGGTGATCTCAGAAAGGCAGATACTAACATTAGTACCAAACGCAGAAAGACTCGTCGTAGACACGTACCTCTTTGAGATTTTTTGCTGTCATGTCCACTACATTCACTGAATCAGAGTGAACAGAAGTTAATGTTTTAGCAGTGAATGTGTTTGTTAGTCACTGAACTGAACTCGATGAAATGCTCAGAAGTGGAGTGACACTGGATTCACCTGCAGTGTGAATGTGAATCTTAAGGCCCCCATATACTCACGGCAAGGTTACAGCATCCCCAGAGCACACCTACATATGTGACCCTGGACCACAAAACCAGTCATAAATGTCAATTTTTCGAAATTGAGATTTATGCATCATCTGAAAGCTGAATAAGCTTTCCATTGATGTATGGTTTGTTAGGATAGGACAATATTTGGCTGAGATACAACTATTTGAAAATCTGGAATCTGAGGGTGCAAAAAAATCTAAATATTGAAAAAAATCATCTTTAAAGTTGTCCAAATGAAGTTCTTAGCAATGCATATTACTAATCAAAAATTAAGTTTTGATATATTTACAGTAGGAAATTTACAAAATATCTTCATGGAACATGATCTTTACTTAATATCCTAATGTTTTTTGGTATAAAAGAAAAAACGATAATTTTGATCCATACAATGTATTGTTGGCTATTGCTACAAATACACCCCAGCGACTTAACACTGCTTTTGTGCTCCATATTACATACTCGCTACAGACCAGTGGTAGTTCAAAGGTGTTTACAAACTGGAGTGAACTTTTCTGGTTTGGCAAGCGGTTTCGAACTCAGTTTATTTGGAGTTTGTTTCAGGAGTTCAAAACAGCCAAACTGAACTTTCCGACCAAGCTCGCTCCAGCTGGCAAACACAAACTTAGTCCTGGCCTGTTTTTGTTTGAAATGAAGTCACACCAGTTTGTTCTTCATATATTGGGGACTTTATATTATCATCCCGCCTGTTTGAAACCAAACTGTTTTGTTGTTTCAGGACCGAACAGAAGCGGATTGATCTGCAGACTTCCACACGAGGAGCGATGAGACGAAGCTGAGAACATCAGGAGAACTCGTCAGTCTCGGGTCATGATGGAGAAGAACGAGCCAGCCATCTCGCCCTCCTCACAGTCTCTGTCTGTCCTCCAGAACGTCAGCCCTGCTCGCATGAGTTTGCCTGAGGCTAATGCGGCTCGTGACGCAGAGAGCCCTACAGACAGCAGGCCCAGCGCAGCGGAACCAGAGGCCACTGGAGCCGAGCCCCGGCCGAGCCCCCCCGTCACGTCCCTCCCGCCCAACATCCCGGTCATCAGCCTGGCTCACAGCAAACCCCCCCTGCCTCCCCTCTCCATGCTGACGGCCCTGCACCCCGCTCCGCGCCTCCTTCACGGCCCCACAGAGCTGCGACCCGCTGCGGCCCTCCTGCCTCCGCCCTTCCTGCACACGCACTCCTTCATCAGCAGGTGAGGCGAGATCAGACCCACAATTATCTCCACTGTTATATTCCTTCATAGGACAAGAAGAAAGCGTCTTCATTTGTGCGTTTCGTGGTGGAAATAAATCAGCACCTGATGCTGTTGTGCTCAAGCCAGGGTGTTGCTGTGCAGTGTTAGGGTCTGAGTGATTGTTTGAGTGTTGCTATGAGGTTGCTAGGGTCTTCTGGTGGTCACTAGGGTGTTCTGGGTTGGTGGTTTTCTGGTGCAACCAGTGAACATGGTGCATCTGATCAGCACACTCTCCTCCTCAACACATGATTTGAGGAATCATTCATGTCTGGAACACAGACACTACAGGATGATGCGCACAGGTTAACAGTCACAGTCTTATTTAGCATCAGAGTAAAGAACAAACTGATGTTACGTTCTCTTGTAGACCAGTGACTTGCTGAACCTACAGCTTGATCTTTCACCTCCGTTAGTCTCAGTTTTGTCTTAAAGCGCTGCAGACAGAATGAAGTCCGATCTATCTGAGCTGAACGGCTGTAATGAGGACAGAACGGCGACCGTCACGTTTGTCCAATCAGTCATCAAACTCTCAGGACTGCTTTTATAGATTTCTCTACCGCATTCATCTCCTCATGTTGCAGTGTTTTCTCTCTTTTCTCTTAGCTCTTTCCTCGGATCATCTGGGAGCTTTGGGATCTTCGGGAACGCTCGTATGAAGAGACGGCCATCCACACACTTCGAACTGGAGCTCAATGATGGTACACCATTTCATTCATGGAGTTATTTACAGCTTTCACGCTCTTCTTAAGCCTTGGTTCATCATCGTCATAGATTAAACCAGATGAATCGTGTGTCTGTGCTCAGCTGTATCTCACGTGTGGTTTTCCTTCAGGTCCTCCTCAGAAGATGGCTCGGCGCGTCTTCACTAACAGCCGCGAACGCTGGCGGCAACAGAACGTAAATGGTGCTTTCTCTGAGCTCCGCAAACTCATCCCGACCCACCCGCCTGACAAGAAGCTCAGCAAGAACGAGATCCTGCGCCTCGCCATGAAGTACATCAACTTCCTCGTGCAGCTCCTGAAGGACCAGACGGGCGATCAGGCGTGTAAAGGCACAACGGGGGGTGTGGAGGACCGGGAGAAGGATGGAAGTGAAGCTTTGGGAAGCAGCAGCTCCCCGTCCCGTAAAAACAGAGAATCCACGGACTCCATGACTGTGCTGACGGCGTCGTCGGGCTCCAGTTGTTACGGCGACACGGACAGCGAGGAGAGTACGGGGCCGCGGCGCTGCGGCGTTGAGACGAAACATGGCGGCAGCGGGATCACGGAGAAGGTTCAGGAACAGATTCTAGCAGTCACAGCGAGCAGCTACCAGCGGTGACCAGCGCTAACCAACCTCAAACTGACACGCAGCATATAAACTCTCATAGAAACCTTGCGTGGAATGTCAGTGAATTTACTTCCTGTGCGTTTTTGGATCGGGTTCAATTCATGGCTTGTATTCCGGATCCATGTTTCATGTGTCGAGTTAGCCGCGTCACGTGATCCTTCATGTCTGCAACTTCTCCATTTAATTTCCTCTCACTGATATTTCAAGGAATTGTACGTGCGGCTCAGTCAGGGAATAAATAGAGTTTGTGGGTTCCTGGTTTTATCAAGGGTACCTCAAACTTCACATCTACGACTGTCTGAAGCATTCTGACTGGATTATTTAATAATGTATTGATCTTTTGAAAGCATAAATGCTAAATGGAGTAAAAGGGAGAACAGCTCAGGCCTGTCCCGTGGGCCTCTGAAGACCTGCAGCATCTTCAGCAGAATCTGATGGGAAATGTTCTGATGGCAGAGTATCACATCATACTCTGATCACGGTCTTATCTTTGTTTGCTCCGTCTGTAAGAAGCTGTAATTATGTGGCTTGCGTTCAACTGATTTTGGTGTGAATAAATTAAACATGATTGTTTCAGATTTTTGTCTTGTTTTCACTTCCTAATAAATGTAGGAAGCTTTTAGCACTGGTGCAACATAATGAAGAGCAATGGATGAGGATTACGTGTGTAAGTGACCCACAGAGGATGATAGGAAATGTTGTGCAAAACATGCCATGTTATTGTCAGTTTCGTTTTACTAGTACAGTCAGTTATTGGGGGTTAAACGTTGCTTCAACCAAGTCAAATGCTCACTGACCCCACTGATGCTGTAACTGTTGTTTTATTGCATGAAGAGTCAGCAGCCGCGTCTGTTCTCGACTCGTTCTCCAGGGTCCACGTCTTCTGCACTTATTGTGTCCCTCGGCCAGTTGTCCGGAGCAGATGGGACGTCCTCTGGTCCTTGTGTGATTAGGATTTTCCAAGATTTTTCATCAGAGAGTGCTAGGACAGGAAAATAATTCCCGTCCTGTAGCCGGATGCAGTTTATCCATGACCGAGCCGTGAGAATACGAGTGGATGGAAAAACTGTGATGCTGTTCAGCCATGTTGGCTGAGCTGTTTTTCCCACTGCAGTGGGAGTGTGTGGGGTCAGAGGTCAGCTGTGGGTTTGACTGCTTCTCGTCTCTCATCGTATCAGGTGTCCAGGAAGTGCTTACAGTTGCTGCTGTCTCATCGCCAGCCAACCGACTTCCTAAAACAGTCCGCTGGTGGGAAGAAAGAAAAAGTGAAAATCATCCTCTCCATTTCAGCTCATCCGTCAAACACACACACACACACACACACACTCCTGAGAGCCGCATGGCAGGAAGGGAAACTTGCATAACACTGTGATTCACGGTTGAATGACACGCCACAAACGCTGCGTGTCACACATGACGGGATGCACAGACCTAGTTCAGGTATACACGAGGTCTGTGCAGCGAGTGTTTCCCGTCTCTCTGCACTCTGATACCGAGGCCTCTGGGGGGGCAGACGGCTGGTGTGAGACACTGAGATAACCCCCCCCCCCCCCCCCCCCC
>NW_015557070.1:12772-15201 GCF_001515605.1 Sinocyclocheilus anshuiensis
AGCAGGGCATTGTGGGTACCACACCCTCTTCGCTGGCACTGCACTCGGCCACCTGCACGGTTTCATCATGCCTGCAGTGGTCGCCGCGGTTACGACATCCCTGATGACACTGAGCACTTCCTCTGGCCAAGGACACACACACTCACTCTCACACTCACTCACTTACTCACTCACACACACAACTCACTGGTTGGATAACACTGTGTACAGTATGTTTGTAAAAACAGTGTGTTAGTGAAGTCTGGACACGTGAGACTTGATATGAAACCTGCTGAAATGATGCTGAACGTTAGTTTTGGAGACAAATGCAAATAATTGAGCTAATGAATTTCACTTACAAAATTGAATGTAATAAAATTGATATAAGTGAGCATCAACCACATTATTGGAACCCCAGGATGCACCTCATGAATTTGAGAGAACATCCACCGATGTGAAGAAGGTCAAATATAGACGTTTGTTGTGACTTTATTTTACAGTCCTGTTCCACATGTACATACAATGTACTTATTATAGTGATCATAACTGGGTAATAACTAGATACTAACCCTGAACTTACCCCTAACCCTAACACATGTAGTTAATTATATTACCATTACTTTCTTAGGTAAGTACATTGTAAGTACACATATTGTAAAATAAAGTACAACCGAAAGTTTTTATGTCCAGCATGTGATGTTTTGAAATGTATTTGTATTGAAAGCTTCACACACTTCAGATCTCAGAGGATTACTGAGATCCTTTAGCGCTTCAGCTGTGAACAAGGTTTGAAGCAATGTTGTTATTCAACTCGAGTCAGTTTATTATCAGTGCAACAGCCCTACAGAAGACAATAGTGCCATCATCCGGCTTAATTCAGTTCGAGGTTTGTTCTCATCTGATGGTTAGAGCAGTCATATCGATAAATTACTTAAGGTTAAGTATCTTTCAGACCCAAGATAACTTACTACAGGAAGGCTTCAAACTAGATTTCGGCTTCATCTGTTGATTTGTCACCACAGTAATTCTTGAAAATATTTTGCATATCCAACGATTTTTTTATGTATTAAATGCAGTAGCTGTAGCAGTATTGTTTTTCTGGTGTTTGTTTTTTATATAATAAGGGAGGTGATTTAAGATTCCTGTGATGGTGGTGATGTCAGAACCTCAGGATCAAGACTGACTTTGATGTTGCCTGATTGTATTTTTTTCCCACAAATATCTTACGGCACTGATAAGCAGTTCTGTAACGGCATCATTTTAAATTAACCTCTTCCTTCCATCAGGACACAGTAATCCATCCATTGTCCTCTGTGGGGTCTATCGGGAACACCCTGGACGAATGGCCAGTCCATCACAGACTAACACTCATTTAGAGCTGTGGTCAGTTTTAACATTCCCCATTCACCTCTGCTGCACATCTTTGGATTGGAAACTCAGGCAGACACAGAAAGCCGAGACTCGAACCCGGGACTTTCTTGCTGAGGCAACAGTGCTAACCTAAAACCTAACCTTAAAGTGCTAACCTTAAAGGAACACTCCACTATTTTTGAAAATAGGCTAATTTTCCAGCTCCCCTAGAGTTAAACCGTTGAGTTTTACCGTTTTCGAATCCATTCGGCCGGTCTCCGGGTCTGGCGGTAGCACTTTTAGCTGTAGCTTAGCATAGATCATTGAATCTGATTAGACCGTTAGCATCTCGCTCAAAAATGACCAAAGAGTTTCGATATTTTTCCTATTTAAAACTTGACTCTTCTGTAGTTACATCGTGTACTAAGACCGACGGAAAATGAAAAGTTGTGATTTTCTAGTTGGATATGGCTAGGAACTATACTCTCATTCCGGCGTAATAATCAAGGAACTTTGCTGCCGTACCATGGGTGCAGCAGGCGCAATGATATTACGCAGCGCCTGAAAATAGGCTAACTTCCGCCAACGTGACCACCTGCTTGCACAGGGAGCGTGCCTTCCGTTGGAAGTTACCTAGCTGGGGACTATTTTCAGGCGCTGCGTAATTAGAATTAGAATTATTCCCCAGTCAGTCTGGAACATGTATAGTGATAAATTACAAACTGTGTCCCTTTATTCCGTGCAAGAACAGAACATTTAGTTTTTTGGTGTATGTATGGTTACACAATTGGAAAATACAGTGAACAGACTCATTGTTGAAAATGATTTGCTCTTGTGTTTATGAAACTCTTGTTGAAGAATCGGCATGTACAGCACATATGTGTCCCTGCAGCACAAAAGCAGTGTTAAGTCGCTGGGGTATATTTGTAGCAATAGCCAACAATACATTGTATGGGTCAAAATGATAGATTTCTCTTTTATGCCAAAAATCATTAGGATATTAAGTAAAGATCATGTTCCATGAAGACAGTTTGTAAATGTCCTACCGTAAATATATCAAAACGTTATTTTTGATTAGTAATATGCATTGCTAAGAACTT
>NW_015557070.1:15245-27690 GCF_001515605.1 Sinocyclocheilus anshuiensis
TTTTCAAATACTCAGCCAAATATTGTCCTATCCTAACAAACCATACATCAATGGAAAGATTATTTATTGCTTAATGCATAAATCGAAAGCTGAATAAATGTGTGAGAGTGTGTGTGTGTGAGTGAGTGAGTGAGTGAGTGAGTGAGAGTGAAAATTTCGAAGAATTGACACTTAAGACTGGTTTTGTGGTCCAGGGTCACATATCATTTTGAGTTTGTACAGACTGATATGATACAAGAAACAACAACCACGGAATTATTTTACAGTTCACAGTGATTCTCCAGAGCAGATCACACTGTCTGTTACTCTGTTTTCTGTTTATTGAGCCTCCGTCTCCCGACCTCAGTGACCACAGAGCCCAGCACTGCTCCTACAGCGCCTCCTACAGCTCCAGCGATGAACACCCCCAGCGCCGCTCCTGTCAGAGCTCCCACGGCCAGCAGCTTGGGCACACGACCCGCACACGAGCTCGTCGTCTCCCACACGGAGCGGAGCAGCAACGGAGCCGGAACAGCCGAGTCCAGATGCTCGCTCTTCACCGTAGACGTCGCTTCCTCCTCTTCCTCTTTCAGAGCATCCAGAGAGTGAGCCGGACTCTGTCTGTCTCTGTCACGCTGTCGGTCTCTCCTGAGAGTCTGCTGGTGGAGCGTGCAGCTGTAGAAGTCTCCTCCGCTCTCCTTCACCGTCTGCTGCACCTTCTCCAGCAGCTCCTTCACGCCGCCGCTCTGCTGTCCGGCTGTGTTCCCACGCTGCAGGACGTGATAGCGATCGCCGCATCTCTGCACCAGCTCCAGCATCTCTGGGCGTCGGGAGGTGATGTATGCCTCCACCTGCTCCACACCCTCCGCTGTGTCCGGCAGCAGCTCCGAGCGCGTGAAGAGGACGACCGTGTGCCGGCGGACGGCGTCAGGTCCGAATGCACCCTCCAGCGTGCTTAGGGCCGGCAGCTCGGAACGAGCAGGTTGGTCAACAGGGACGCAGAGCAGGAATGCATGAGGGCCCGGGGCCAAAAGGGCCACACATGAGGAGATCTGAGCTTTCACCTCCTCAGGAGACCTCTCCGACTGAAACCAGTCCGGAGTATCCACCACTGACACCTGACGGAGACAGAAACGAGGCTCGATCACGTGTGTCCTTCAAACACACAGTCACTCATCTTCAGAACTAAAGTTGGAGAACTGTGTTATACTGACCCGTGTGTCCTCCACGAGCGCTCGGGCCATCACACACCGCTGAGAGGCCACCGTGACAAACTCCTCACGATCCAGAATGATGTTCCCGGCCACACTCTTCCCAGAACCACAGCGACCCAGCAGAACCAGCCTCAGCTCAGGCAGAGAAGAGTCGTTCAGAGGATCAGAGGAGGAATATGATGATACAGGAGAGAGAGTTTCACTGTCATCCGAAACCTTCTTAAAAGTGTGGTGGACTAGAGTGAGAAACATAAGCAAATGTATCAGTGTCAGTCCAATCCTGCTCCTGGAGGGCCATCGTCCCAGCTCAAACACACTCGCCTGGGGGTTTCTATAATCCTGAAGACCTTGGCTAGCTGGCTCAGGTGTGTTTAGTTAGGGTCGGAGCTAAACTCTGCAGGACTGAGGCCCTCCAGGAACAGGTTTGGACACCCCTGGATTAGTGTTTACTAGTGTGCATGTGTTTAACATCTAGGGCTGTCAAAATGGCTGAAAAACTAAATTCGAATTTTGTACTTAAATATGATCAAAATTTGAATTATATTCAAATTTAAAATGCATAATTTCAGTTAGGGTGAAGAGAAGCGTTTGCCTTCTGAGGCCACAAGAGGGCGCATCGAGCAAAATATTACTAATGCACGTTTATTCAAAGCATAAGATAACATGACTATCTGTGAAAAAAGTGCATAATGTTAAAAAAATAAATAAAATAAAATAATTTAAAAAAACCCTGCCATAGTCTCGAGATATGTTTTTTTCAAAGTTAAACTAGCATTAATTTGACATGGCTTTCTAAACATGCGGCTCTTTTGCGCGAGACGCGAGTGCAACGCTGATAGATGTCCCTCTAGAAAATGTGTGAAATATGTGTTCTGTGTGAACGGCTTGGTTTCAGTTTTGATGTAAACAAGATCTTCTCCGCATTGATGTTCTCTTTTCCTGCAATATTTGTAATGAACAACGCAGCAGCGCTGCATCTAGTGGCTTCAACTGGATAGACTAACAAACACATTATAATGCAACGACACTCACATCGTCATCGCATCTCGTGCGCCGCTGATAAAGCTGCCTCCTTAACGCACACCTAAAATTCAAATGCAACGTTTTTGCATTCGAATGTGGATTTTTATTTTAAATTCAACGAATATTCGAAATTCGAATTTTATTTTGACAGCCCTAGTGTCATCCTGCAGTGTTTGTGCTCCAGACGTGAATGATTCCTCAGATTATGTGTCTTGTTGAGGAGAGGTTAGGGTTAGTCTTAGTGTTAAACCCCAACCCTAACCTTAAAATGACCAGGAGAACCATTTTCACCTGCTGCACCATATAACAGGTGAAAAATCCCACAGATGCACAACCGAGTCTCTTTTCGTGGCAGACTAGTTATAAGTGAACATAATATGAACGTACTGGTGTTGATGAAGCTCTGGCTGTACTGGACCTCTGGCACCTCCATCATCTGACTGAGAATAGCTCCCTCTAGAGTTACACACAAATATAACATCTCATAAATGAGAATCATTTCAAGCATACCATTCTTTTGTCTTCCAATTGGCAGCAACACGTCTTCTCAGCGTTAGTATTTGCATGATTAGTTTGATTAGATCAGGCGTGTCCAGTCCTGCTCCTCGAGGGCCACGTTCCTGCAGAGCTTGGCTCCAAGAGCCGGAAGGTTCCAGTGATCCTAAAGACCTTGATCAGCTGGTTCAGGTGTGTTTAACTGGAGCTGGAGTAAACTCTGGCCTCCAGGAACAGGATTGGACACTTCTGGATCTTTTGAATGACTTTCATGTGTTCGTTCAGTCATCGGGTTCGTTTCAGCACCTTTGTTGAGTTTGAAGCTCGGGTTTTTCTCCAGCGGTGTGTGTTGGGAGTGTGTCTCCTCACACTCGCTCTGCTGCGACTGAAGCCCGTTGATCAGGCGTCTCCCAGTCATTACATCACTTCCTGTTTCTCCTGTGTGTTTGTCAAACATATTGATTTGTGTTTGTTTTCCTCCGCTGCCTCCGTTCCACATCGTGTCACTTGTTGCACTGAGCTTCATCTCTGTTTTCTCCTCTCTGACGTCTCTCCCGTGTGTTTCCTCGTCTCTGAGCGGGTGAAATCCTCCGTTCCTCTGGATCATCTGCTCCACCTGAGACACGGGAAACAGGTTAAACATTTCTCAAAATCCTAACAAATTTCTATAAAACTGGGCTTTGTCAAGCAATCTTAATCATCCCTTCCACTGCAGTCCACTGCAGTCTGAATTGCAAGCTCAAAAGTCCTTTATTTCAGCATCAAACATGCTAATGTGTTGATATAAATGTGTTCAGTAACGCCTCCATCGCTCTTGGTGTCTCATGAAAAAACACTGTGATGCAGTGCAGACGACACATTTTTGTCGAGCCAGAGTCTGAGAGCAAATGTTCATGGTCTTGGTCTTGTCATGGACTCGGGATTATTTGGATTTGGTCATGACTTGGACTAGAATGAGCTGGTCTGCTAAACAACATGATACACATCTGCAACCTCATTTTGATGGTTTCAGTATTGATTAACTAATGGGTCTGATCTGAGCTCTGGTAAAAGGATGGTGTGGTCAGTCAGTCCTAAAGATCAGAACTAGACACCACATTAGAACAGACCAGAGCTGCACTTCCCAATAGCACTGTAGCACAAGTAGATTGTGAAGCCCATTGGAGTCAAAGATCTCTGTAGGCTTATGATGCTTCGGAGACACACAGCCCAGTGGTGTCCAGTCCTGCTCCTCGAGGGCAACTTCCCTACAGAGTTTGGCTCAAACAAGACCTTGATTAGCTGGTTCAGGTGTGTTTATTTAGGGCTAGGACTAAATTCTGCTGGAAAGAGTTCCTCTAGGAGCAGGACTGGACACCTCTGGAATAGACCCCAATCAGAGGAAGCTTTCAGTCGGACCGCTGTATCCCGGTCCCAGTGGCTTACCTTCTGTAGCAGAGTGAGGACCTGCTGTCTGTCGTCAGGTCTGCGGTTACTGATCACGTGGCAGCGGCCGTGACACCTCCTCACCACCTCCTGCAGCCCCGCCTCCTTCCTGAGGTACTCCTCCAGACCGCGGCCCATCAGGTATTCTCCACAGGTGAGCAGCACCAGCGTGTGACCCAGCACCGACGGCCCAAACATGCGCTCCAGCTGATCCGGGATGCGCCGCTCCATCTCCGTGAACTCCCCGATGGGAATGAGAATGAGGAAGACGCAGGGCCCGGGAACGCTGGAGCTGAGGAACCGCCGGGTCTCCTCCTGGATGTCAGCCTCCACCTCCTTGCCCCGCCAGTACCAGCGAGGGGTTTCCACGATGCTCAGCCGCCAGCCCGCCGACAGTCCTCGTCGTATCTGACTCACACGGGACGAGGCCGAGGGGCTCGGAGCAGAACTCTGACCCAGCAGGGTGTCCGCTGTCATGGTCTTCCCACAGCCGATGCTGCCCACCAGAACCAAACTCAGCTCAGAGAGGGAACGGTGAGAACCGATCCCCCGCTCCACAGAAACTAAAAACACAGACGGAACGATAGTCAGACACTAATAAACAGACTCTGGAGCAAGCCTCTGTATGAGCTGCATGCTGCCGTCTTTGCTCATGAATTCTGGCTACACGTTGGTTTGAGCCAATCACCTAGATTTCATGTGACTAATAACTCTGTGGCTGCAAAAAAGGTGACATCCTGCCAACACTGATTGACTATGACATCACAAGCGTGTCATAGCTTCAGCAGTGACATCACAGACAGCAGACGGGACGAATTTAAGACCATAACACACTTTAAGTTTATTTGTTTACAGGGACAATGCACATTAATAAACAAAACTGTAAATGTGCCAGAATTAGCCAAAAAGGCTATTTTTCATCTGTAGACCCTTGACAGAATGTTAAAAGGTCACCCTAAAAACAAAGAACATCATTACACAACATATGAAAAAAAGGAAGTAAAAAGTAAAATACAGAAACATAAATGCACAATAAAAATCGTTACTAAAATACAAAATATAAGTAAATTATCTAGACAAAGTAAAAATATGAGTCTCCAGAAACAATCAGACACTGAGAAACATCTGGAACTACAATAGTGCAGTAACTTCATGCATTTCTGAAGTTTCAGAACCTCCTTCACTGAACATTTGTTATGTAAAACATGCTTTCTACATTTGTAGACTTCTAAAATAGTTTCAGACTGAGTTTCATGCGATTAATATCTCCTGTTGTCTTTTGTCCTCAAACATTCCTGTATGTGAGACACCCGTCAGTCCAGTTGCACGACATTCAGCACACGCTTTCACTCACACATTAGTAACACAAATCATAACTTCAACAGATCAAATAATTAAACTAGTCTAGTGTGCCGTGTGTTTCTCCTCAGTCATGACCAAGCCACGTATAATATGATTCATTTAAAGAAATTTTACATTTTCAGTCAATTCCAAGCCTACTGTACTGCAGGAGAACATGAAGATGTGAGAATCACTGTAGTCTTACCCTGATCAGAGAAATCCATGTGTGTCAGTGAGGTCAGCGTCACTCCGTCTGTCCTGATCTCAGTGTGAAGTGTCTGTCTCCGCTCACGTCTGTCAGAGATGCACCACACCTGTAGCTGTGGGTGGAGGAACGGTGCACTCCATGCGTGTGAATCACAGCGATGCAGCCGCACCCAGACCCACCAAACCTGCAGCCGCCACTCGCAGAGGGAGTGTCTCGCCCTCAGCTGCTTCAGTTTCTGCCTGAGCTGATGGAAGACGAATGCAGCCGCTCGAGTAAGAGACGTGCTGGAAGACAAGAATCTGAACCCAGCCTAAACTGGTTTGCTCTAGGTTCATCTAGCTGGTCTCCCACCCCTGACCAGCTGGAAAGTGCTCAAACCCCTCTAAAACCTGCGTACGGACCAGGCTGGAGAGACCTCATGAGCACAGAAACTCAGTGGGAACAGACTGTTGGTGACGTGTTTTCATTCAGGAAGAGTTAGGTTAGGGTTAACTTGTACTTATCTTGCCCGGTGAGATTCTCTGCATCAGGACGGTGACTATAGAAGAAATGTACACGAATGTCTGTTGTAACGCTGAGAAAGCTACACATTGCGAATCGCTCATTTCTGAACGCCGACTTTGTATATTCTCAAACGGACAATATTTAAACCACAAACAAAGCCTACAAACCAAACGAAATTAAAAGACGGGCCACTCCAGAGTTAAAAGAACATACTAAAATGGATTTTATTGAGAGAAAAACAACAGAAATACAAAATCAACATTAGATCAGATAGAAATGGAGCGCAGGGTTAAGAAGCAGGTTAAAAGTTGAAGTGTCTGAGAGTTGATCCAGTGCAAAACTGAGCGAGTCGTGAAGTGTTTAGTGGATGTTTGATCCGCCTCGGGAGCAGCATCAGGAGGCCTTCACAGACCCGGCATCACGTAGGCGATGTTGTCCAGAGTGTTTGACTGATCACAAACAGACACACACAGGTCAAATCATTTCTGGTGCTGATGTTAGTGATGATACTGATGTTTAAGTGTTAAAGCCGTGGAGGGTCAGTACCAGCACATGATGTGGACAGCCGTTGAGTTCTGGGACCTGAGAGGTGAGACAGGCCAGCGGACCCAGAGCACACAACACTGAGTCCAGCAGAACTGAGAGAGAGCCGGAGACCGTCACCATCCCCTGAAACACACACACACACACACACACACACAGAGAGAGATCATCTGACCATCTGCGTGCTGTTCATCCTCATCAGCAGGAGTTTAAAGAAACAGATCCAGAAAGGAAACACTGGCAGCTTTCCCACCCTTGAGCCGAGGCGTTCTGAGCGCAGAAGGATCAGTTCGAGATGCTTTTAAAGCTGCTCATCTCTGTATGTGCTGTGAAGTTACCGTGCATTCAGAAGCACGATGTGCACCAGTTACAGTTTATTTACACATTCACATCTTGCTTTACAGCATTTCAAAAGCAATCATCCCAAATAAAAGCTTGAGGGATTGAATGTTTGAAAGTTAAGAATTTAAGACATATTATAGTAACAATGTAAAAGAACATTTTTTTTACAGTACAACTGTAACTTACAACACTCATATTTCTTTCTTTTAAAATTATAATTAGTACAAGTAAATAAAATAAATAATAAAAGTTAAAATAATATATTAGAGTAATATATAATAATAATAATTAGTAGTAGTGGCAGTATTTTCTATTCACTTTAGTGGGAATAGAATAGTTGCTAAAACACCAGTGTGACCATTAACTGACATCAGAGAACTATGAACATGCAATAAATATGTTGTTAAATTATATTAACATTCAAATCTAAGTAAGTACTTTATGTCTAAGGGGTTCGGCTAACAAAAAAACATTTGCACACCCCTGTGTGTGTATGAGTGTGTGTCTGTGTTTATTAGTGTGTTCTGTGTGTTTGTGAGCGCGTGCGTGTGTGTGTGAGTGCCTGCGTGTGTGAGTGTGTGTGTGTGTGTGTGTGTGTGTGTGTACCTCAGTCTGGGCCCTCAGGTCTTTGGTCCAGGTGAGAATGACTCTCCTGGCGCTCTCTATATCCTGCTCACTGCTCAGAGTCAGATCCTTCCAGTCACTTCTCTCTGGCCATCCATCAGTCAGCATTGGTCTTTTCTGTTAGAACAATATTTGGTGACACTCTAGTTCTGGTAAGCTAGTGAGATGCCTACATAAGCAGCCTTTTAAGGAGTCAAAAAAGTACGTCAATTTGCAGCAATTTGGTTTCAGCGGGTGCATAAAAAATAGAGTAAAGGTATAAATGAGCATCTTGCCTTGCTCTCGAGCAGCGATGCCCACTCCAGAATGAAGGCCCTGCAGGTGAGAGTGGGCCACACATCCTCACTCTTTGAGATGTTCTCTCTCCTGCAGTCTGCGTCCGATCAGACTCAGAGACTCTCCCAGCAGCTGCAGGTGTGCGGCTGCGTCGATGGGATCCACGTCTGGGTCTCTGAGCGGGGAGAACGCAGCTGTGTTTGCTGGTCGTGGCGCTGATCCGTTCTGGCTGGGAGCCAATGCTGCTTCCTGCCTCTTCAGCACAACAGCGCCTTCTGCAGGAGCCACAGCCGCGCCTGAGTGATGCCCTGAACACCAACACCAAACACATCAGCTGACATCATTGAGCTGCATCCACTGACTATCACACAGCTGCTGACCTTTGACCCTGCTGCCGTTCTTGAGCGCTCGGGACGCGTGCTGCTGTTTGACGTGCTTCACGTGTTTGCCGCTCTCAGACTTCATCTGCTTCCGCTGCAGGTACTCGGATCTATCTCGCCACACCTGAGAACCATCAGCCCGTCATCAGTGACAGCACACACACCTCACACTACTGCATCATGGGTAATGATAATGCTCAGCACCTCTTTGTCTCCCTCGGGCAGCTGCTTCCATGCATCAGCCAGTCTTTTGCTCAAATCCCCAAAATCTGAGCTCAAATAAACAGACAGAAACATACTGACATTAAATAAACCGTCAGTTTTATCATCACTCATACTGTAAAAGAAAATTGCAAACAGCAAGCTAAAATCTGATTGGCTGATCTGTTCAGATATTCATAGTTTTGACTGGGCGCTTAAGAAACTCTGGTTGGTCACTTTACATGTGCTGCTAATCAAACATCTACATGAGACGAAGATGAAGATGAACCCACCGAGGCCCGGCTCTTCCTCCAAAATGCTGCTTCTGTACTCCTTATAAAAGATCTGATATGCTGTCAAGACCTTCTTCTTCTGCAGACACACACACACACACACAGACACACACAGACACGCACACAGACACGCACACACAGACACGCACGCACAGACACGCACGCACAGACACGCACGCACAGACACGCACGCACAGACACGCACGCACAGACACGCACGCACAGACACGCACGCACAGACACGCACGCACAGACACGCACGCACAGACACGCACGCACAGACACGCACGCACAGACACGCACGCACAGACACGCACGCACAGACACGCACGCACAGACACGCACGCACAGACACGCACGCACAGACACGCACGCACAGACACGCACGCACAGACACGCACGCACAGACACGCACGCACAGACACGCACGCACAGACACGCACGCACAGACACGCACGCACAGACACGCACGCACAGACACGCACGCACAGACACGCACGCACAGACACGCACGCACAGACACGCACGCACAGACACGCACGCACAGACACGCACGCACAGACACGCACGCACAGACACGCACGCACAGACACGCACGCACAGACACGCACGCACAGACACGCACGCACAGACACGCACGCACAGACACGCACGCACAGACACGCACGCACAGACACGCACGCACAGACACGCACGCACAGACACGCACGCACAGACACGCACGCACAGACACGCACGCACAGACACGCACGCACAGACACGCACGCACAGACACGCACGCACAGACACGCACGCACAGACACGCACGCACAGACACGCACGCACAGACACGCACGCACAGACACGCACGCACAGACACGCACGCACAGACACGCACGCACAGACACGCACGCACAGACACGCACGCACAGACACGCACGCACAGACACGCACGCACAGACACGCACGCACAGACACGCACGCACAGACACGCACGCACAGACACGCACGCACAGACACGCACGCACAGACACGCACGCACAGACACGCACGCACAGACACGCACGCACAGACACGCACGCACAGACACGCACGCACAGACACGCACGCACAGACACGCACGCACAGACACGCACGCACAGACACGCACGCACAGACACGCACGCACAGACACGCACGCACAGACACGCACGCACAGACACGCACGCACAGACACGCACGCACAGACACGCACGCACAGACACGCACGCACAGACACGCACGCACAGACACGCACGCACAGACACGCACGCACAGACACGCACGCACAGACACGCACGCACAGACACGCACGCACAGACACGCACGCACAGACACGCACGCACAGACACGCACGCACAGACACGCACGCACAGACACGCACGCACAGACACGCACGCACAGACACGCACGCACAGACACGCACGCACAGACACGCACACACACAGACAGACACACACACACACACACAGACACACACACACACACACACACACAGAGACAGTCAGTGTGAGTGAGACGCTCCTGGTGTTTCGGTTGTCTCTCAGTGCTTCTCCTCACCTTGTCTTTGCTCTTGCGTTTGCCTCCTCCCTCTCTCTTCCTCCTCTTCTCCTCGCGGCTGTGATGAACTGTAGTGCAAGCGCTCCATTCTGTGCTGCCGTTGGCTGAGGACAGAGAGGTCAAAGGTCACGCGAGAGCGGCACACAGACGTTCAGACGCACAGAAGCACGGCATTCGTACCTGACGGCGTTCTCTTGGCTGCTTTACTGCTGTGTTTCTTCTCTCGCGAGCGGTCGCGCTCCTTCTTTTTCTTGCTCTTCTTGCTCTTCTTCTTCCTCCTGCTGCTGCTGTGAGACGAGGATCCGTGGACCGTGAGTTTTTCACATTCACTGTCGTCGCAGGAGGACGAGCCGCTGCTGTCGGCCACATCATGGCATCCGCTGTAATGACCTGATGAACACGACACCATCAGCAGTCTGAGACAACCTGAAATCACTGAGCAGCTAGAAGATCAAACACCAGTGTTACGATTATCAATGGTGTTCACTATAAACACACAAAGCTTTAAGCAGCGGCCACAAACTGAACGCTGATCTGCAGCTGGGACGGATTACACTGGTTACAGTTAAGTGTTTTGTCATCTATTACTGTGCATTAATGTCACTGAAGAACCAGCTGAACTGCGGTGAGGATCCTGCACTGGGTGTCAGTGAACCGTATCATGCACAGACTAATAGCACTGGGCTGAAAATCTCGCTTTCTTGATCTTGTTTAAATGATTCCAATATTCTTAAATCCCAAGACTGATCTGTTAGTCTGTGAGGTTTTCAGTTGATGAGCAAACAAAACTGCCTCTCATCCAATAACTGCAGTGAGGCTGGTTACTTTTGATATGATACAACAAAAAAAGTATCAGAACATATAACTGAATAATGAATCATGTCTCATGCACTCACTCTATCAGCATTTTAACCATGGAAAGAGCTTTTATCTGAGTGTTGATTATTAAAGGGGTGGTTGATTGCGATTTCACTTTTTTAACGTTAGTTAGTGTGTAACTAGTGTGGGTTCCTGATGAACAACTCGAGATGATCCACTGTAAACAGCGTCTCCTCACCTTCCAGCTCCACCTCCTCGCCCACCACCGGCAGTCCCTCGCGCACCACCTGCGGCCGCCTCCTGCAGGAGGAAGAGGAGGAGGAGGAGGCGTCTCTGGAGTCCGTCCTGCGCTCCTGCGAGGGAGGCGGTGTCTCAGCGGTGGGAGAGGTGATGGCCTGCAGGAGCCCCATTGCTGTCACAGCCGTCTGAGACGAGGCCGCCGGGTCCGGGAGCGTCAGGAGCGAGCGCTGCTTCTTCTTCTGATGAGATCCGGAGCTGCTGTGATGATCTACACAAGAGAAACATACACACACACAGTTCTCCTCTCACGTCTCTTCACTATAGACAGAGGTGATGATAGACGCTTCTGATACTTCAGTTCACTTAGAAATAAAGTAAACGCCAAATATTCAGAACTACATGAGCCATAATCCTGAAGAGAGATCGGCCGATCAGTAAAGTGTTGTGTGTTCTGACGCTCTCAAACGATCAGCGAGCTCTACTCAATATATTCTGGTGTGACTGTCATTCTCTCCCCTGTCTGTTTGACTTCCAAACACATTTTGGAATCAAATTAAATAATCTAGTGATCACCCTGCACTGGTTCGATCTATGAATGGAAAACAAGAACTTCTAGAATTGAAAGGCACTTACTCTACAGAAATCACTAGAGTCACACACCTCTGTAGAAATGATCCTCATAGTGCTTCTTCTTCTGAAGCTCACCGCCGGAGTAAAAGACATCAGTGTCCTGCGAAGAGCAGAGCTCAGTTTCTACACAACACACACACACACACACACACGCTGATCTCTGAGATGATGAAGATGATGATGATGTACCTTGAGCCATTTCTTGGAGGTCTTGCGCACCTCTGCGTCGATGATCTCTTCTTCTCTCAGCAGATCTTTGTAGGATCTTCTCTTTTCTCTCTGACTGCGGCCGGCAACCAGACTCACCTCACCCTCCATCTACACACACACACACACACACACAGACACACA
>NW_015557070.1:27749-30137 GCF_001515605.1 Sinocyclocheilus anshuiensis
CGCACACACACACGCGCACGCACACACACACACACTCAACACACACACACACACAGACACACACACACACACACGCGCACAGACACACACACGCGCGCGCAGGTTATACAGTGCCAAGAATAAGTTTGTGAACCCTTTGAACATATTTTACTCAAACTATGGTCTGATCTTCATTTAAGTCACAATTATAGAAACACACAATTTGACTACACTAATAACACACAACATATTGTACTTTTCACTCTTTTGTTGAGGACAGTGAGTGATGATTGGCTGGGCTGTAAAAGGGTTCATAAACGTCTTGCAACTGTAAATAGAAACACATTGTGTTACTAGTGTGTGTGGTTGTGTCTGTTTGTGTGTTTTAGTGTGTATATAAATCTGTATGAACGTGTGTTTGTGTTTTAACGTGTATTTGAGTGAATATGAACGTGTGTTTGTTGTTGTTGTTATCCTCTATGCTAACACGCTAACCAGCGAAACTTATAACACTATTAGTGATTCACAGTATATAATTCAGATAAACTGAAGCGCCTTCAACTGAAAAACAAACCATTAAAGCCACATACGGTCGTGATAAAACGTAACTTCATTCATTCAAACACAATTTTCGTCTATTACCTTCATCAAATATCAAGCGTCTCCTGCCGCCATCTTGGCTCTGCGCTGCGCGGTCAGTTTCTCGCGTGTGACGTCATCTCGCACTCGAGCGCCTCCAGCGGTCAGGCGGAAGAGCGCCGCTGCTCGACGACCATTTGCGGAGGCCCAGCCAGCGCATGCAACATTACCCTGAAAAGACACACACAGGTGAGCTACCTGACGAAGAATATGCTCCTGAACGAAATATCTGCATTTAAATCTGGATATGTGGCAGCAGGGCCGACGCATTATCATTCAGCTGAACGGTGCATATGAAGAGCGGGGATTTCTAGCGTATTTTCTTGACCTTGTCAGGTAATATCTATGGTTTGACCCTTTTCACAGGCGGTCAAAATTAGAATCTAAAATGCATTGTGAGAAAAGAAGCAGTGTATGGTCGTGTATCATTCGTTCATTTGATTTTTGATTTAATATTCAAAATAGAAAAACGAGAAACCAGTCCTTTTTTTAGTTTTTCATCTTTTCAAAATAATCGAAAAAGTCGGCTTGATTTTTCGTTTTTGCATTCAGAGGTAGAAAAGTCGATTATTCGAAGCTTGAATATTTGATCTCCAGATGTGGGCGGGAATGAAACGCCCCTTTCTGCTGATTGGTCAGCCGAAGATCAAACCATGTCGTCATCAGCTCTTCCTCGGTTCCGCGCAGCAGAATAATAGTCCTCAGCTTAAAGCAGATTTATTGCAAATACATTTCTTCGCTTTCTCATTGAGCTACAGACTGTAACGGATGGCTCGACACAAACCTGTTCCCACATTACACATTAGTCTCAGTTTTATTTAGCTGAGCAGCTCTCACAGTCACGTGGCAAACATTCTGCTTAAGACGGACAGTGATGGACAAAGACCAAATTCCATATTGAATGCAACGGGCAGTTTAGAGCGTTGTCTGTACATAGTATATATTCTTAATAAACTGTATACCGAATTTGGTCTTTTCATCGCTCTGTAGTTTCAGGCTTTCTAGGGGTGCACATGTCTGTGCAAAGCCTACAAAACCTTATATCCATCGACAAACTGTACAATACAACAAGTTGAGAGAGTCCACTGCTATGAACACTAAAATGCTGATCAAAATCATTCTAGATGGCAGTGTGCAAAGCTACATTTGTCTGCATGATTTTTATAATCAGATTTAAGACTTTTTAAGCTTGTTGACACGGGGACACTTTAATTCGATATTCCAATTTTGCGCACAAGTTAAATTCGCAGATTTGGATGGAAACCCGGCTGGTGTGACTGGCATAAAGTCGGCTGGACGTTCGATGTTCGATATTCGCAAATTTAGGGGCCGTCTCTAAAGTTACATGCGATATTGGTGTACACTTTTCTAACGTCAATAGCATTTGAGGAGAATGACTTTCAGTCATAAAAACAACTGTAAACTGTTCATCTAGGTGTCAACTATAATGCACAGCTTTTACATTTTTGATATTTATTAAAATAAACTGTAAATCTTATGTAAAAAATGCTACTTTAAAAAAATTATGTGTTTTTCGAACAACCTGTATGAGAGCCTGTTCTAGTACACCCCCAAAACAAAACTAAGACTTAAGAGCATAATAGGACCCGTTTAAATTATGGCATATTTTGCATTTGAGCCCATTCGGTAGTGAAAAGTAGCATTTTTTACATATGTTTTACAGTTTATTTTAATAAATATAAAAAATGTAAAAGCTGTGCATTATAGTGTGTGTGTGTGTGTGTGTGAGTGTGTGTGTGTGTGTGTGTG
>NW_015557070.1:30249-42749 GCF_001515605.1 Sinocyclocheilus anshuiensis
ACACACACACACACACACACACACACACACACACACACACACACACACACACACACACACACACACAATAACCTCTGATACCCTGTGCTCTGCAGGAACCTCACATTTAAATGTGTGTGTGTGTGAGAGAGAGAGTGTGTGTGTGTGTGTGTTTACACACCGAGACTGTACTGGAGCAGGGTTCAGAGTTCTAGAGTTCTGGATTGTGTCGAGTCATGTTTCCTTCGCGTTCTGCTCTCTCATGTTTAGCGTGTTTCCGCTGACTCACGGTTTCGACACTCGGCTGACTCACGCTCTTTATCGCTTCTCAGCGAATCACAGCCATAAATCTGGCGGTTTATAGCCTGCAGCTCTTATGCAAGATGATCTTCATGACAGATGGAGACACTTGATCTGTTATAACGCTCGTTCACTCTGACTCTGATAATTACACCTGATCGTGATCATACATTCATCACAGAAATGTCCACCTCTTTTCATGCTATAACTGATCACTAGAAACAGAAAATCACATATATATCCCTCTTTCATGTGAACATCAGGTCATCATGTGACTCGGTTCTCCCTCAGTCATGTTTTCCCCATCTGTCCTCCTGATGAATGTGTCTCGTCATGTTTAGCTGCTGCTCCCTCCCTCTGTCTTTGTTTGAGTTCTGCTGACTTCCTGTTTCTCTCTCTCCCAGGCACGAGGAGCGAGTATAAAAGAGCCAAGAGCGGCAGTGTGAGCTCAGATCACCCTCACATCCATCCAGGAGATCCATCAGCGCCTGCCGTCATATTCACATCAGCATTCATCTGTGTTCCTGAGAGATGGAGACCATTGAGAAGAACCAGATGCAGACAGCGATCATGGACAGGTCTGTCTGTGGTTACTGACGTCTCCTCCAGCTGCATCACTGCAGATTCTGATTCTGTGTTTCATGTTGAGTGGATGTGTGTTTATGTGAATCTGTGTTTTCTGGCAGTGAACTATCAGAGCAGATCAAAGCTGCGACTAAAGACAGTCACGTCCGAGCGGAAAACACTGAGCTGATGCTGAGCTACCAGAGAGGACGCGTGTCCCTGCAGCAGTATCAGGTAACTCAAACACAGCAGTCAATGAGACGTCAATATATTTGATAATACTTAAAGTTTATTTATTTTTTTTTTTACATTGAATTAACCTTAGTTTATAACTGATAACCTCACCACTGGACTGACCAATCACAACACACATTTCCAGCTCCGCCGATAGAGTTTTAGGTCATATTTAACCTTCATATTGATTCCCTGTGGAATCTCACCTGGCTTCTTCTGTTCTGTGTTTCAGCTGCTCTTGTGTTCGCTGTATAAGATATACGAGGCGCTGGAGGAGGCGCTGGACACAAACGCCTCCCATGATGCCGTGGCACCCATTTACTTCCCACAGGAACTGTCCCGACTGGAGTCCATCGGGAAGGACCTGGAGTATTTCTACGGCCGGAGCTGGAGGGAGAAGATGATGATATCGGCCGCGGCGCTGAGATACGCACAGAGACTGAGAGAGGTGAACATCTACAACCAGTCTATTCTACAACAAATATTAATCCATCGATATCTGGCCAATTTAGAGATTATTAGCATTGGCCGAGAATCATGATTGTTAGTTTCAACATGCCATCAGACGATCAATGATCAGTGTTCATGTTCATTGGCTTTCTTAAAGGGATAGTTCACCCAAAATAAGATAATTTGCTTAAATGTGCTCACCCTCAGTTCATCTGAGATCAGGATGAGTTTGTTTCTTCATC
Source organism: Sinocyclocheilus anshuiensis (assembly GCF_001515605.1). NCBI lineage: Eukaryota > Metazoa > Chordata > Actinopteri > Cypriniformes > Cyprinidae > Sinocyclocheilus > Sinocyclocheilus anshuiensis. Next base: position 32,019 of record NW_015557070.1, read on the forward strand.
AGGTTTGTAGAAATGTAGCATTGCATCAGTGTCTCAGCAATGGATGCTCTGCAGTGAATGGGTGCCGTCAGAATGAGAGTCCAAACAGCTGATAAAAACATCACAATAATCCACAAGTAATCCACAGCACTCCAGTCCATCAGTTAACATCTGGAGAAGACAAAAGATGAAACTAATCCAGCATTAAGACATTTTTAACTAAAATACATTGAGTCCATAATCCATAATAACACTTCCTGCAGTGAAAAAGTGCATCTCTTGTTGTGTCTCATATTTGTTTAGAGCTGTTTAAACGCTGCTTGATCTGTGCAGATTTCTCTCCTGATTCAGACCAGAACACTTTTTCATTGCAGGAAGAGTTATTATGGATTATGGACTCTTATGTATTTTAGTTAAAAACATCTTAATGCTGGATTAGTTTCATCTTTTGTCTTCTCCAGATGTTAACTGATGGACTGGAGTGCTGTGGATTACTTGTGGATTATTGTGATGTTTTTATCAGCTGTTTGGACTCTCATTCTGACGGCACCCATTCACTGCAGAGCATCCATTGCTGAGACACTGATGCAATGCTACATTTCTCCAAACCTGATGAAGAAACAAACTCATCCTGATCTCAGATGAACAGGGTGAGCACATTTTCAGCTAATTCTCTTATTTTGTGTGAACTATTCCTTTAATGGCTGATACTGATATCAGAGGAGCATGACTCTGAGACACTGTTAGGATGTTGTAGGTCATTCATACGCTCTGTTGTGTGAGAGTAGCGTGAATTTGCTCTGTCGTGTCTCAGGTGGGCCGAGATCACCCTGAATATCTGGTGGCTCATGCGTACACACGCTATCTGGGCGACCTGTCGGGGGGGCAGGTGCTGGGCCGCATCACGCAGAAGTCTCTCGGGCTGAAGAGCGGAGAGGGCTTGTCCTTCTTCTCGTTTCCGGCCGTCAGCAGCCCAAACCTCTTCAAGCAGCTGTACAGGAGCCGCATGAACAGCATCGAGCTGACAGAGGAGCAGCGGAGCGGCGTGCTGCAGGAGGCTGTCACTGCCTTTGAGCTCAACATCCAGGTGAGAGAGCTACGGCTCGTTACGCTCATTAATGAGTGACTGAAGAGCGCTGCTGATCGGTTTGTGTTGTGTTCAGGTGTTTAATGAGCTGCAGGACTCACTGAGCTGCGTCTCAGACACCGAGAATGAAATGAGGCAGAGACACACACAACACAAGCAGAGCACAACAGCAGCAGGTAAAACACACACACACACACTCACTCTCACTCTCTCTCCCTCACACACACACATACACACACTCTCTCTCTCTCTCTCTCTCCCTCACACACACACACACACTCCACTCACACTCTTGCAGACTCTCTCTCTCCTTCGCACACGCACACACTCTCTCACACACACACACTCTCTCTTTCTCTCTCTCACACACACACACTCTCTCTTTCTCTCTCTCACACACACACACTCTCTCTTTCTCTCTCTCACACACACACACTCTCTCTTTCTCTCTCTCACACACACACACTCTCTCTTTCTCTCTCTCACACACACACACTCTCTCTTTCTCTCTCTCACACACACACACTCTCTCTTTCTCTCTCTCACACACACACACTCTCTCTTTCTCTCTCTCACACACACACACTCTCTCTTTCTCTCTCTCACACACACACACTCACTCTCTCTCTCCTTCGCACACGCACACACTCTCTCACACACACACACTCTCTCTCTCTCTCCCTCGCACACTCACACACACACGCGCACACACTCACAAACACGCACTCACACACACTCCCTCACACACTCCCTCACATACACACACTCAAACACACACACTCTCTCTCTCACTCACTCAAACACACACACTCTCTCTCTCACTCACTCACACTCTCACACACACACACACACAGCTGAGGTCCACAGTGTTCTAAGTGTTTGTGATGTCTCTCCTCAGATGATAAAGTGTGTGAAGCGCTGCAGAGCTCCTCGTCTCTGGTGCCGCGGTTCCTGCGGACGCTGCTCGGTGTGTTTGTGGTTCTGGCCGTCGGGGTGGTCTACGCTTTTTAAACACATTTAAACCGGTTTAATATGTCACACATTATTCAAAACTTTGAAAAACGACTCACATTTTGTAGACAATATGTTATTTAATCATGTCAATAATAAATGTGATTGCATGTTTTCAGAATTATTCAAATGTTGAAATTTCCTTAGTCAGAATCATTTTGTAACCATGTGTATATATGCCTTTGTATGATTAATACTATATTTTTGTAATAAAATCTGTTTCAGCAGGCATTGTAACTGAATGTTGTATTATTTCTTGGTGTGTTTCATCTCAGATGAAAGTCATGGTTCCGAGTCATTAGTTTAGACTAATATCGTTTCTCTTGATTACTGAATATTAGTGTAGGAATTTATGAATTTATCCACTAATTTTCCTTGCCTGAATTATTTTTCATAGCCATATTGTAAGACCTCGCTAAACAAGAATAATTAAGTCATTAGTTTAGACTAATATCGTTTCTCTTGATTACTGAATATTAGTGTAGGAATTTATTAATTTATCCACTAATTTTCCTTGCCTGAATTATTTTTCATAGCCATATTGTAAGACCTCGCTAAACAAGAATAATTTCCAGTACTGTTAACTTTTAATGTAATAGCATAAAGCTCCATTCACACCAAGGATGATAACAATAAGATTTTAATAATAATCATTCTAATAGCAGAGTGCACACCATAACTGATGATAAGAACACAGAGGGACAACATCGCCGGAATCACTTTAAAACATTTAGTTTTCCAGCTGAAGAGCAATAAAAACTTTGGCAGCCAATCAGAATTCATCTGACTTTATAGAGCGTAAGCATTTAAAGCGACAGATGACAAAACTGCAGATTGTTAATAATATACAGAACGTTATAGTTATTGTTCTTGGTGTGAACGGGTCTTAAATCTGATTCTTCATCACATACTCAATCCTGACATGAGTTTGAGTAAATGATGGCAGAATTTTAATATTTCAGAGAAGAAATACAAACAAACCGCATTATGTAGTTTGGCTGCTTTATGATTTGTGAGATAATCACATATGAAATACTGCTACACAACATTAACAACAGTAAAGGACACAATCGGACACAACCGTGAACATTATAGTGTATTTAATATGATGTCGACATTCAGTCAGAGGTATAAGAGTCCTTATCTTTGTGGTTAATTTACAACATAAATTAATGCTTTTTATACTCCGTGAAAACACACATTAATACAAATTAACTTACACAGGCAACAAACAGCATACAGGTTGTTTTTTATGAGTGGTCAAAGTTTCACACACATCCAGGGCCAAATTCAGTGTTAGAAAGAAAGCTAAAGATGAAGATGAGGCATTACTGTGGGAGTCTTCCTCACTGTTTGGACTCGATGAGCGTGAGCATGTGATGCGGATCTCAGAGCTTGAAGATCTGCTCGTGGTTCTGCTCCTGTGCTGCCTGTCGAGGGCTCGAGGGACTGACGCCGCCAGACGAGCTGCTCTTCATCGAGGGAAGATGATCCGCAGCTTGAGCTCTTCCTGCTAAAAACTGATCAAACTCTGGCAGCCAGAATAAAGAGGGCAGAAAACAGACGAATGAATTACAGTGAGTGTGTGTATGTGAGAGTGTGTGTGAGAGTGTGTGTGTGTGAGTGAGAGAGTGTGTGTGTGTGTGAGTGAGTGTGTGAGTGAGTATGTGTGTGTGTGTATGAGTGAGTATGGGTGTGTGTGTGTGTGTTGCTTGCTTAAGGATATGCACATAGCACACCGGGCAACTTTAGAAAACCCTTCATCCTCCAAGACCAGACAGCATTTGCAGGCAATCCGGGGGAAAGTGCAAAGGGAAATACGGGCCATGCAGAATGAATGGTGGACTGAAAAGGCATATGAAATATTTCACACACATCCAGGGCCAAATTCAGTGTTAGAAAGAAAGCTAAAGATGAAGATGAGGCAGTACTGTGGGAGTCTTCCTCACTGTTTGGACTCGATGAGCGTGAGCATGTGATGCGGATCTCGGACGTCGCCATCGGATTCGATGGACAACCGAGAGAGAGTGTGTGTGTGTGTGTATGAGTGAGTATGTGTGTGTGTGTGTGTGTGTGTATGAATCAGATATCATGAGTAGTAAACATCAGCAGACGCTCACCTTCACTGGTCACACCCTCACTGTCATCAACATCAGGCTGAAAAACATCATCATCCATGATAAACATTAAACCAGCGGTATGTGAATATGCCATCATCATTTCAATATGTTGCACGTGAATGGCGTCCATTTATCATCATAAATATGATTATTTAGCTTTTTTTGTATTTGTTATGGCAGATAATGAATCAGGAGAGATAAATCGTAGCAGATGTCACTGAATGTGCTCTGCATTACAGCACGCAGTATTCAGTGCAGTGAGCGCTGCTGTATTCTCTGCATACAGACACACACTGCACACTGCACAGCACACAAGCTGAATACTGCAGGAACAGTGAGTAGAGTGTGGTAGTATGCCATGATTGTAACTCCAGCAGATGGCGCTGCTGCTCAGCGTTACGCTCACATGAACCGATCTGAGTGTGAAGTGTGTTAAAGCAGGACTGAAACTCTCTTTACCATCTCAGCAGACAACCACCTCTCTATTTCATCCATGGCTGAGCTGTGTGGAGCTGGAGCCTAACACCACAAAAACACCACAGGCATTCTTTACAAACAGGAAACAACACAAGATCTCTCGCGATTGTCACATTTTGATCATCTGTGATCCACTGATGATGTTAGAGCTGACTGCAAATTTAAATAGTGTCCATTCATCCATCAGCACATGCAAATCATACAGATTATACAGACATCTGACCATCAGTGTTCAACTGTCACCTGAAGACCTGAAAAATTAAAATGAGCTTTAAATGTGTTTAGCCTCAGTTCATCTGAGATCAGGATGAGTTTGTTTCTTCATCAGGTTTGTAGAAATGTAGCATTGCATCAGTGTCTCAGCAATGGATGCTCTGCAGTGAATGGGTGCCGTCAGAATGAGAGTCCAAACAGCTGATAAAAACATCACAATAATCCACAAGTAATCCACAGCACTCCAGTCCATCAGTTAACATCTGGAGAAGACAAAAACTGAAACACATCCAGCATTAAAGGGGTCATATGATGCTTTTTTAAAGATCATTATTTTGTGTATTTGGTGTAACAGAATATGTTGACATGCTTTAATGTTCAAAAAACACATTATTTTTCAAATACTGTACATTATTGTAGGTCCTCTATGCCCCGCCTCTCTCAAACGCTTCGTTTTCTACAAAGTCCCTCCTTCCGACAAGCGCAGTCTGCTCTGATTGGCCAGCTGACCCAGTCAGTGCATTGTGATTGGCCGAACACCGCAAGCACTCGTCGGAAATGTAACGCCCCTTACCATAATCACGAGCTTCATCTTTCAAAATAAATGTAAAGACAGAGCCCGAAAGGGGAACAGAGTCGTGTGACAGACAGGATGAGCACATTTTCATTTTGTGTGAACGATTCTTTAAATCAACCCCACAAACCTCATTTCACACCAGATGCAAATAAATGCAAAGCATCATTCTAGATAAAATCTGAAGGTTCTACATTTACATAAGCTGTTCTGTGATTTAACATGTTTTTTCTGATATTTGCTGCAGTTTGTATCTCATTGAATCAGGAGTAGCGGCGACTCCAGTGACGTCACTGAAACCCACCAGAGCCTCGCTGTAAATCCACTGAGACTGACGGACCCAGTCGCTCTCAGAGCCCTTCACACACACAAACACACTCCAGCATGTCAATCACAGTAATGTACACGCGTGATCAGTGTGATGAGAGGCACACGTGTGTACTGACCCCTGCCGTGACCTGCAGACGCGTGTCCAGAGCTTCAGCCAGACCCTCCACAGCGCCGGGATCCTCGTACCGCACACTACACACACGCACGCACGCACGCACGCACACACGCGCGCGCACACACGCGCACACACACACACACACACACACAGCGCGCACACACGCACACACACACACACACAGCATCAGATCTCACTTCACCTGAGCTCTAGGAGAAGACACACTCATCAGATGATCGTCAAACACAAACCTCTTCCTCTGTTCGGCCAGAGAGCTGCTCCTCGTCTGAGCAAACATGTCAAACTCTTCATCTTCAAGCGCTGAGACACACACACACACACACACACACACACACACACACACACACACACACACACACAGAGAGAGTTCACAGGTCCATCATCTCTTACAATTAATCAAACCGCAAAAACTGGATCTCTCTCACCTGAGCTGCTTGTGCGGTGGGATGCAGGGCGGGGCTCCTGTTGATTGACAGCTGGGAGTGTGTTCTGATTGGGTGATGGAGACTCAGGCCTGAGGTCAATAAGGTTTTCTGTCCCAGTCTGGTCACAGAAATACAATCACCATGAAATCATTAGAAATGTGGATCAGTGTGTATACAGTATGTGCAGAAATACAGATATGCAGTCATTTAATTATGAACCAATCTTCATCCTGTAGATGTTCTTGTAAAACAGTATTAGCAAGATTTTTAAGCACAAATGTAAGACTTTTAAAGACTTTTTAAGGACCCACAGAGTCCCTGAAGATATTTACGCTGTGTGTGCTGAGTAGCTCCGCCCACAGTGAAATCTCATTGGTCCAAATCACGCTGCACATGTATATGGAGCGCAACAGTCGGTGCCACAAGTGAAAACTCTATTTATTTTATTATCATTTATTTTGATATAGTTTGTAATGTTGTGATTCTCCTTGTAGCTGGTTGTTTTGGTTCATGGCTCATAACTCTTTAACAAAGACCTTTTAAAAATCCCTATGGGAAAATGAATGGAAAAAATACTTTGTGAAGCAGAGCTGCTGGAACTGTGGGCGGCACTATATAACATCAGACATGTTCTGATTGGCTGAGTAAGACAGATGAAGGTTTACCTGCGACTCCTGCTGTTCTTCTGCGTTTGATCTCTGCATGTTCAACCTGTCAAACCTTTAACCAGAGACAGAGAAGAGGCGTGTTAGTGTAGAGCTGGACGCAGCACTGGACGAGCCTCACACTGCAGCCTCACTGACCTCTCATAGCGGATGAACGCATTGTTGAGATCATCATTGACCAGCAGAAGTTCCCCGATCATCTCGTCCTCCGATAGATTGGGAATCAACTCCACGACCCTCTGCTGCATCTGCTTACACACCGAATACAGCTGCTGCTCTCACACACACACACACACACGTGACTTAATGACATATGTATGACCATGGTAAAACACAAGCACTATAACGCAGCCTAACACACACACACACTCACACGCACTCACACACACACTCACACTCACACTCACACGCTCACACGCGCACGCACACTCACACACACAATCACACTCACACTCACACACGCGCACGCACACACACACACACACACACACACACACACACACACACACACTCACACACACCTGCAGCAGTTCTGCGTCTGATGCTGATATTTCTCCAGGTTTGACGTGATTCAGCATCTCCGTCATGATGTTCAGATTTCCTTTGACCAGATCCAGTTCAGATCTCAGCTTCCGCTTCTGGAGGAAAGCAGTCAGAACACACACACACACACAAACACAGACCACCTCAAACCTCAAACCACACACCCTTGACCTCTGACCTTTAACCCCTGACCTTGCCTTTTCATTACCCTGCTTCTGGTCAGACGGGATGCATTTCTAATTTCTGACAGTAAATCTTGGTGTAACTTTTCTTACTGGCATATTAATACATGCCTTACAGATTCATCTGAGTGGAACATGAGTAATAGTGTGCTATAATTTTAGGTCTACTGTTTATAAATGGCCGACAGTTTTACTAGCTATTGCCGTCCTCCACATGAAGTGAGATTATCTAGAGTCACTGCCAGCACTCTTTCATGAGAACAGATTTGGGGTAATTTCAGCATAGCCTAGTAAAACATGCGTGACATTACGACTTGGACTAAGATGGAATGAAAATAATACACACTGTTGGGATAGATGGCAGATATGTGATATCTTAAAGGGGTCATATGATGCGATTTCAAGTTTTCCTTTCTCTTTGGAGTGTTACCTTCAGTGAAACGCTTTCAATGCTCTTATGCATTACTACATTATCACTTCTAAAAATCATTCAAATTCAGAACAGTTTGTGAATCAGTTCGGAGTCACTGAAAACAGACAAACTGAGATATTAAAAACTGACTCAAAAAAACTATTTACTCACAAATCACACATCACAATAGTTAACAAGCAAGTTTTACTCTTAACAAGAGCAATTTCTAGCAGATGAAACATTTTAGAGCACAGCACTAGAATTCATGTACTAAAAACTATACACTATATGGACAGAAGTACACAGCTCTTAATTATTGAATTCATTCATCCCTGTTAGATATTCTACGGTCAACTGTAAGCGGTATAACTTGAAAGTGGAAGCATTTAGGAACTCAGCCATGAACCGGAAAACTGCAAAAAGTGCTGAGGCTCTGGGTGTGTAAAAATTGCCAATGCTCTGCTGTTTCCATAGCTGAAGAGCTCCAAACTTGCACTGACATTAATATTAGCACTAAAACGGCGGGAGCTTCATGGATGGGTTTCCATGGCCGAGCAGCTGCATGCGAGCCAAGCGTGGGAGGGAGTGTGTAAAGCACACACACACTGGACTCTGGAGCAGTGGAAACCTGTTCTGTGCAGTGACAGTCTGATGGGAGAGTCAGGAGATGCCAGGAGAACGTTACATTCCTGACTGCATTGTGCCAACTGTAAAGTTTGCTGGAGGAGGGATAATGGTGTGGGGCTGTTTTTCAGGAGTTGGGCATCTTACTTCCATTGAAGGGAAATCTAAATGCTTCAGAATATCAAGTAGACAAGTGTGCCCCAGTGCACAAAGTAAGGACCATACCATAAAGACATGGTTGGATGAGTTTGGTGTGGAAGAACACAGAGCCCTGACCTCAATCCCATCCAACACCTTTGAGCTGAACTGGAACGGAGATTGTGAACCAGGCCTTCTCGTCCAACGTCAGTGCCTGGCCTCGCAAATGCTCTACTGCATGAATGGGCAAGAACTCCCACAGAAACACTCCAGAATCTTACAGAAATCCTTCCTAGAAGAGTGGAAGCTGTTATAGCTGATTAGCTCCATATTAATGTCTACATTTATGTCTATATATTTTGAATAGTCCTTGTTGGTTTAATGTTCAGGAGTCCCAATATTTCTGTCCACATAGTGTATACCCTGGACAATGAAAATCTTGAGATTTATTCATTTCCATGACGTTTCCAGATCTGGAAGATGTTAGACAGGACTAAAAAGAGCAGAGTTTTAGTCCACACCAGAGTTTATGTTCTGGCTCATGTGAGTGCTCAACCAGTGGATCACCATCACTAACTAACACTGTGTATTCTGTGAGCTTTACCCTGTTAGGCGTGTGGATGGGCGAGAGAGAGTCCAGATCCGTCATGGGGAACTCCAGGCCTCTCTGCCGCAGATCCTCATAGACGTTCACCACTCCAGACAGAGACGGATTGTTCCGGAAGGCATCGGCCCACGCCTGCAACACAGAGACAAACGACAAACCTCGCCGGAGCCACTGCATCAATCAGAGCTGCGGTGAGAGCGCTTCACCTGGATGAGACTCAGGACTCTGTCATGAAGGATCATGGGAGGGTTGTTTTTGGGCAGAATCGCTCTGACCAGAACGCCCTCCACAAACTCCAGAGAACAGATGTACACATGGAAACGATGGATCCGTCATGGGGAACTCCAGGCCTCTCCGCCGCAGATCCTCATAGACGTTCACCACTCCAGACAGAGACGGATTGGTCCGGAAGGCATCGGCCCACGCCTGCAACACAGAGACAAACGTCAAACCTCGCCGGAGCCACTGCATCAATCAGAGCTGCGGTGAGAGCGCTTCACCTGGATGAGACTCAGGACTCTGTCATGAAGGATCATGGGAGGGTTGTTTTTGGGCAGAATCGCTCTGACCAGAACGCCCTCCACAAACTCCAGAGAACAGATGTACACATGGAAACGATGGCCACAGTTCTTCACGCACATCTCAAGAACCTGGAACACAGAACAACACTAACAACACAACACGCTATGAAACACACACGCTTCTGTAGAGGAAGTGATGTCACAGACACTCACGGTCAGAGCCAGCATCACCTCCCTGAAGTTCTTATTACCCACAATACTCTTCTTTAAAGCTTTCACTGCATCTTTGGGTCTGGAAAACAACACAAGCATTCAGATGACAGAGAACGAGCCAGTGAGCGTATCTGGTGTATCTGCAGTAAGTGTGAGTGATGCAGCACCCGTCATCCGTCTCGTTGATGATGTCACAGATCTCCAGGTTCAGGCTCCAGTCCTCCGTCTGAAGAGCAGCACTGGTGGCTTTCTCTGACACACAAACCGACATCAAGATGATTAATTTCATATGAAAAATAGATATGCAAAATATAAATTCATAAAAATGCAGAAATGATTCCACAAATCACAGAATAATGAGATGTCACACCACAGTCACGTTTTTATTGATCTATTAGGGAGTAAAACAATCTGTCTTCTGAGTGTCTATCTGTCGTCTCTGTGTCTGTCATCTGTCTGTTGTCTGCGTGTCTG
>NW_015557070.1:47749-48984 GCF_001515605.1 Sinocyclocheilus anshuiensis
ACAGACAGACAGACAGACAGACAGTCAGACAGACAGTCAGTCAGACAGACAGACAGACAGTCAGACAGACAGTCAGTCAGACAGACAGACAGACAGACAGACAGACAGACAGACAGACAGACAGACAGACAGACAGACAGACAGACAGACAGACAGACAGACAGACAGACAGACAGACAGACAGACAGACAGACAGACAGACACGACTGTTTGATTTTTTTTTCTTCTATAAACAAGAAGATTTTGATACTCTGATTTTGCTCCGCCAATGAAAGTAGTTACAAATAAAGCCACAGAAGAAGCGCTGCAACACAAAAACTGTGTTTTGTTCCTCAATGAATCAGCGTTTCTGAATAATTGACTGAATGATTCAATGATTCACTCATTTGTTTTCTTCCTCAATTATGTAATGTTTTTTAAAAGGGAAAATTCACATCATCATTTACTCACCCTCATGTCATTCCAAACGTACATGAGCTTTTTTCTTCTGTTAAGCATAGAAGAAGAATGTGTTTAACCAAAGAGCTGACGGTAGCCACTGACTTCAATATCATGAAGAAAAATACCATGGAAGTCAATGGCTACCGTAAACTGTTTGGTTAAACACATTCTACAAAATATTTTCTTTTGTGTTCAACTAAAGAAAAAAAATCCTACAGGTTTGGAACGAGATGAGAGTGAGTAAATGATGACAGAATTTTCATTTTTGTGTGAACTATCTCTTTAAGAAATTAGTTTAATAAAATAATCAATGACTCACTTATATACTTCAATAATTATGTTTTCAAACCAATAGGTTGAATGAATGATTCAGTTACTCACTTGTTTTGTTCCTGAATGATTCAATGTTTTTGAACAAATCAGTTGAATGAATGATTCAATGATTCAACGATTGAGTCAAAGGATTCACTTATAAAGACAGTCACGTGTCACGTGTAAGTATGTAACTTGTGGAAAGAGTCAGTGTAAAATCTCCTACACACAGATGGACCGTCTGTCTTTGGAACAAACTGTCCCAGTGTGTATCAGGACTTCTGTTTGACCAATCAGATTCAACTGCTGATGATAAATAACACACTCAGTATTTATTACCGTATAGGAATGTTTTATCACAGACATAGAAATGACAGAGGAAAACACAGAGATGCGACCTGTCCTGTCTTAACCTCTGTGTGTGTGTGTGTGTGTGTGTGTGAGTGTGTGTGTGAGTGAGAGTGTGTGTGTGTGTGTGTGTG
>NW_015557070.1:49141-51508 GCF_001515605.1 Sinocyclocheilus anshuiensis
TGTGTGTGTGTGTGTGTGTGTGTGTGTGTGTGTGTGTGTGTGTGTGTGAGCACATCATCGGTCTGCTGTGTAATTTCCACGTCTAAGTTTTGTTTAGTCCACTGGGTTTGTTCAGCGGACGTGTCTCTGTGGAAAGTTCTTCAGAGAAATACGGCAGCACTCAATACCATCCATCCACCTTATAATTTTCAGTGTTGTGTGGATGGATGTTATGTGTGCAGCTCTTTCCCAAGTTTGCCCAGCGCAAAAGCTGCAGATCAAGATCATGCAGAGGCAAATGAAGAGAATTCATGACCAGCACGTCTGATAACAGACAGACAGACAGAGAGTGAGAGAGAGAGAGAGAGAGAGAGAGACAGAGTTCATGTGGTGCAGTGGCCTGATGTGGCCTCAGGTCTGGTATCCACCATCACAGCAGACACCACAAACAAACCCATCAGACCACAGCGAGTGTGTGTGTGTGTGCTTTATATAAAAGCAGCTGTATAGATTGTTAGGGTATTTCTGAGCCGTATGTCTGCAAACTTCCGATAATTACAGTGAGTGTTTGTCTGTTTTTAGCTTGTAATGTTTTTAGCAGAATGGAGTCTCAGCTCTCGAGAGTCTGTGAACCGAACCTGATTCCCTCGATATCTACTCAATTCAATGCAATTCAAATGTGCGTTATTGGCATGACAGTAATGTATTGACAAAGCATTGATAATATATTATTCACATTAGATTTTACTGTTTAGGGTGTGATGCAAAATCAGTTTCAAGACAAATCTTTTTTTTTTTTAGGAATTATTTTAATCATAATATCAGTCAATGTGTATGTTCTTATTCATCACCACTATATTTAATGGGTTAAATATAATTTAAAAACAAATTGTATCTTAATGGGTCTTTTATTGCAATTCTTTGTTTTCTTCTGAAATGCATGATATTCCTCTTGAACAAGAACATTTTTCGTTGTCCTGATGTCATATTTAAATGACTTACACGAAAAGTCTGAAAGTCTGTATAATCGTGTTCAAACAGAGGTCAGAATCTCGGCCTCAGTATTTCATTACGCTATACTTGCATTGGCGTCATCAAATTCAGGATTTCAATGAGAAAAACCCTAGTAAATAACGTGATGTGGTGCAACGATATTTGATTTTATACTGATCTTTATCCTCATAACATGTTGAATGTAACAGTATTGACCCAAGGTATACTTGAAAGACAGATGGTTCAATTATGTTGAATTATTATTATTCTGCACAGCTGTAAGCACACATTCAGGATTGTGGGTAACAGTTTTAGAAGGGTCAGTTCAGCAGTCATCTGGACACAGATTTGGAGGAGAGCAGACCTGTAGAAAACAGGATTTTCCCTCGCAGTAACTTAGTAACTTATTAGATGTTTTATTGGCACTTCCAGGCACAAATGGCATCATTTTCCTCTCTTTGTGACACTGTGAACGCTGGAAATAAGATCAGTGTGTATGTAGTACCACATTACAAGTACAGCAAGTTATGTGATCAGATTAGTTTTCCCCAGTAACTACTGAAGTAACACAGTACTTTTACATTTACAAAACGTCTGAGTTACTTTTTCAAATAAGTAACAGTTACTTTATACATGCAATAATGTTGTTTCTTGCATTCTGCCCTATTAGTAATATTGCAATTTTGGTAATTGTAAATGTGTAATTCACGTATTGTGTCTCCTATTCTAATGTCCTTTAACTTATTTATGTCCGAGGCTGCTGAGAGGATTCACAGAGCAAGACTTTCATTGTATGGTGCAACAGACTGTTTATTATGACAATGAACTCTTGAATCTTGAACAAAGGCTTTAAGTTAGGTGTGAGCAGTACAGTATATGAGCAGAACGAAGACTCATCCGACTCCATCATCTGTGTGTGTGTGTCTCTGTCTCATATCCTCGCTCTGAGGACAAATTACACATTATTCTGTGAATCTCACTGTAGCCGCTCACGCAAATAAACACAAACTCAGTCTCTCTGTGTGTGTGTTTGCTTTCAGAGAATTTCAGAGATTGAACTCCCGTTTCCGCTCAGTTAACGAAACCCGCTCATTATCCACATTTGGCCCGGCTCAAGAATCCAGGCGGCTTTCAGCACATTTAGAGCCTCTTTATTCTCAATCACTGAGTTTAGGGGCTCTCAGTGTGGCGTGTATAGAATATATATGTCACAGCCAGACTCAGTGCTGCGTGTCTGTGTGTCAAATGCCATTTATACACACACACTCACACTCACACACTCACACTCACACACACACACACACACACACACACACACACACACACACACACACACACTCACACACACACTCACACTCACACTCACACTCACACACACACACACACACACACACA
>NW_015557070.1:55429-56777 GCF_001515605.1 Sinocyclocheilus anshuiensis
ATTTCTGATAACTGAAAAGAGACAGTGGACTTCACATGGGCCTTTTTTCATAGATCTTCAGGAAATGGGAGGAAGGCAGTCAAGTGATGTCATCAGTGTGATTTTATTTCAAAAGAAATTATTTTTGTTAAACGGTAACACCAGTGACACAACTCCAGGGGACCACTACTTTCATTATATATTTTATAATATTTATTTGGCATTTTGTTTTTTTTATGTCATTTACATCATATATTTGATAGTTATGAATACATCATTGTATTTTAAATGGTAGAAAAAAACTGTTTTTGACCTCAAAATAAAGCACTTTTCCTCTGTACATGGCTGTGGGGACGAGCAGTTTTGTGGTGCTTGGAATTTTTTATAATTAATTAAAAATAAATATTGCCACATTGATGGCTCAAGAGGGTGTAATTGTTCAAATAACACATTGTTTTATTTTAAAATATACAAAAATTGTAACGCTAAATTGTTTTTCAAGTGTAATATTTCTGTAAAGGCTAGGGACAGAAAAGTGGACGTTTCCACAGAATGACCCAACAATAGAAGGCAACAAGCTACCAGTAGAGACCCACAGGGAACATTACAGTTTCCATTAAAACCAATACAATCAGGCTTTCTACAGTTACAAATTCTATGAGGGTTTCTACTGTTTTTTTATCTTATATTAGTTATTTAGTTTTAGTTTATAGCAGTTTTATTAGTTAGATTTTGTGTAAATGTATCTGTGCAGTGCTGTTTTGTGTCAGAAACATTAATCTGACTGTAAACTGCAATTACTCCATGTGATAATTGTCTTAAAGTGTACCGCATATGAACAGTCCGTCACTTTAAATGAAAAATATTGCCCTAATCAATCAAAACCTTTAGCAGTCTCATACAGTCTGGAATATTTCTGCAAGTTCTGGAAGGATCTGGCATGTGTGGGAATATTAGGGTCAGTGGGGCGCAGCGCTTGTGTAATCAGGACAAAAGCTCTTAATCCCATTAAAGAATGAAACAGTGAGACTTCACCCCATCATCCTCTTAATTAACACTTTCTCGTCAGTCAAATAAATGAGGTAAAATGGACTCGTGTTTACTACCTTGCCGGCGTATTTTGGCGCAAGATCTCTGAAGCGCTGCTGCAGCGGGTCCAAGTGAGTGCGCCCTCTATCAGCCATCAGCAGCAGGTGCGTCTTCACCACACGTGTTTACTCGGCGTATTTTGGCGCAAGATCTCTGAAGCGCTGCTACAGCGGGTCCGAGTGAGTGCGCCGTGCGCCCGCCATCAGCAGCAGGTGCGTCTTCACCACAGACTGGAACAGACCCACTGCAGTCTGACACACACACACACACACACACACAG
>NW_015557070.1:57067-60402 GCF_001515605.1 Sinocyclocheilus anshuiensis
GAGCAGGCAGACTAGGGAGCCATGGCGGAGCAGGCAGACTAGGGAGCCATGGCGGAGCAGGCAGCTCGAGGAGCCATGGCAGAACAGGCAGTTCAGTGGGCCATGGCGGGGCAGGCAGCTCGGGGAGTCATGGCGGAGCAGGGAGCTCAGGGGGCCATGGCGGGGCGGCCTCCGTGGCCTGGGCCTCGGCAGTCGGCCCGGCCTCTACGGCCAGAGCCCCGTAGCCCCCCCCCCCAAAAAACTACAAGGAACATAATTCCTTGGGGAAAATTTTGGGTTGTGAGGCCCTCAGTGGGCCAGCTGTAGGAACAATGGCCCTCCCTGGGCTTGACTCGGGATCAGCGGCCCTCCCTGGGCAGTAAGTGAGAACAGGAGCCCTCTCTGGGCTGGATTTCTGAACAGAGTCTCTCTCTGGGCTGGATGTGGGAACAGAAGCCCTCTCTGGGCTGGACGTGGGAACAGGAGCCATTTCTGGGCTGGTTGTAGGAGCAGGAGCCCTCTCTGGGCTTAACTTGGGAACAGAGTCTTTCTCTGGGATTGACTTTGGAACTGGAGCCCACACTGGAGCAAGCTCAGGGGCTGGAGCCGACACTAGAGCAGACCTTCCCTCCAGCTCAGTCCAGTGGTGTCTGGGAGGTCCACGGGGCGATGGTAATTGGCCCCGATCCAGAACAAAGAATTAAGTATGGCATCGTCTAATGCCGTCATAACGGCGAGCCCGCAGAATTCCCGGGCGAACTCCACGAAGGGAAGATCCTTGCGGGCTGGGGTGACGAATCTCATGGCGGTTTCCAGAACCATGGGGAACGGAAAACAAAACTTTCAAAAACGGAAACAAAAACAGGGAGAAGGGGCGCCGCTTACTGTTTGTTAGGTCAGGTCTTCTGTCAGCACTCTGTGTCGGAGAGACGACGGAGATGTGGATCAAACAAACAGTCTTTATTAATATCCAGAACTAAGGGGAATCCACACTTGGAAACAGCAGAGACACACGAACATGACATTAAGACCTGACAAACAGAGACTGAACAGACCGGGGCTTAAATACACAGGATAACGAGGGACTAATGACAAGACACACCTGAAATCAATGAACACAATCAACACGAGGGAGAAACTAGGTCACAGAGCACATTAGGAGAAAAACACAACAAACACGGGAACACAGGGCTGAAAATCATCACAATATATTTTTATAATAAAATAAATAACAGTTATAAATACAAACCAATAAATATGGTTTATATTTATGATTTATTATTTGGTGTCATAATTGTATTTTTACAGTATCTCATGCTTCGCTTGATTTTAGAACTGTAAATTGTCACATCAAGGGATTTGCCTTCACACACACACACACACACACACACACACACACAAAATCATGTTTGAAATCATTCTGTGGAAAATAAACATGCCTTCAGTCTTCCTGTGAAAACAGTAAATGTCTAGATTAATGAGGCCAACACCTGCGATCTGAAATAAGGATGAGCGACACTGAATATTGATGACATATTCACTATAATTTGGCTGATGACATGAAATTAACACATTTCTTTGTGTTTTTATTTTGTATTAATTATTATTATTATCAGGGCCGCCACTATGGTTTCTGGGACCCCTCTCCCTCGTCGGGCCCTTGGAATTGTCCTAACCTTCCCCCCCATACGACGTTCCTGATTATTATTATTATTATTTAATTATTTATTTGCTATTACATATGCTAAAGAGCGTGTCATTAGAATCATTTGCTTGCAGTTTTTTACGCTGCAAAGGCGGCTCAGAAGTGGCATCTGAGGCGATTCAAATCAGCAAAAGACACATTTACAGACTGTGCAGCACGAAGGAGACGTACATGCATTTACACAGAAATTCCAATAGCAGAATGTTGTTATTACATTATACACTTGAATGTAAATGTGAAATTATAAAAATTAAAGGAATGGAAAAAACTATAAATGATAAATATGTAATCTGTCACAACATAAGTCAGGCCTTGCAAATAATATTTTTTATTGTGTTAATTTACCTAAAAAATACTGTTGAAAATATTCCCTGAATAATTCCAAAGATTTCTACTGTATTTTATAATTTATGTATTTTAAAGCTTTTTTTTTTACTCAAGATATACGTTTTTTTTTATAATCAAGATATACATTTCCCTACAGAATATCGCCCAATCTTAATTGTACTAGTTATAGCACAATTATTTTAATTATATAATAGAACAAAATAGAATCAGATTGCAAGCTGCTAGTTTGCATGTTCAGTACCACTTGATTATATTCTGTGACGTAATGGATGTTATTGATGGTCATGAAGCGTGCGAGTCTATCAGCATCAATTTTCTTGGCCTCTGAGAGCTTCAGGTGTTCCTGATGAAGATCAGCCTGTAACACACACGCACGCACGCACGCACGCACACACACATAAGAGACATGAGAGACACACATACACACACGCACACACACGCACACAAGAGACATGAGACACACACACACACGCACGCACGCACACACACACATAAGAGACATGAGAGACACACATACACACACGCACACAAGAGACATGAGACACACGCACGCACACACACGCACGCACGCACGCACACACACATAAGAGACATGAGAGAGACGCGCGCGCGCACACACACGCACGCACGCACACATAAGACATGAGAGACACACATACACACACGCACACACACACACACGCACACAAGAGACATGAGACACACACGCACGCACACACACACGCACGCACGCACACACACACATAAGAGACACACGCACACACACACATAAGAGACATGAGAGACACACACGCACGCACACACACACGTGTCATTCATCCATCATATTACGATGGTGGGCTATATTCAGCACATGTATCTCAGACTCAGGTGTGCTGAGGTTGCAGGTGTTTTACCTTCCTGAAGATGGAGATGGTGTCGGAGGTGATGCCATATTTGGCCCAAACTTCCCTTTCACTGCACAGAGCAACAGGAAGTGTCTCCATCTGTTTAGCAGCAGCCAGAAACTCTTTATATCCGTGAGCAGCTTCAGTCTGAGGGAAAGACAGCAGACCTTCATCACAGACATAAACACTGTTCATACATGAGCGTCAGTCCACGGTCATCATTCGGAGAGCTGCGGCTCAGATTCAGTCGGCTGCACCCATGTCTGTTTATGGAGCGCTGAAGGTGCCAATCCCACAATCCCAGAGACGCCACACACTTCCTGCTCCATTCCTCCTCCGCATCTAGAGTTGGGCCAGAGGACACGGCCCACACACACACACACACACACACACACACACACACACACACACACTCA